>NW_021604613.1:2142111-2153158 GCF_004785775.1 Grammomys surdaster
CTCTCTCTCTCTCTCTCTCTCTCTCTCTCTCTCTCTCTCTCTCTCTCTCTCTCTTTCTCTTCAGATTAGGATGTAGCCCTCTACTTATCTAGCTACCACCTTCACACTGTCATGCTCCCCACCATGATAATAATGGACTAAACCTCTAAAATTGCAATTCCTCAGTTAATTTTTTTTTAAACTAAGAGTGGCTTTGGTCATGGTGTCTTGTCAGAGCAATAGAAGAGTGACTATGACAGGAGATCTGTGAGCCTTTGTGGAGAGAGAACAGAGAAAGGGTGACCAAAAGTAACTTAGAATCCCCTTTGCCAATAGAAAGGCTAATACTAGAACCCGTAGACAAAACTGAAACGCCCTGTAATATCCAGATATTTGGAAAGATAGGCAATGGGGACAAAGATAGGTCCTCTCATTTGTCCCAAGTCCCAAAGACAGTCCCCATTTGTCTGTAGTATACAGGATAAGGGTTGATAGATACCTGGAAGATCCAAATCAGGAGCCTGTCTTGGAGGCAAAAGAAAGCAGACATGACAGACTTAGTATGGTCTAGGGGCTCAGTTAGGGGGCCAGCTTTAACCCCTTCATAGAAGGGACAAACAAGAAGAACAAAGCTAGGAATCCAGGTACTGAGGTTTTCTACCAGGCCAAGGAGGAGAGAATCTCTTCAGTCATTTGAGGTGTGAGGGATCACATCCTGTCCATGAATGGAAGTGAGTTGATAGCTGTTTGACTTTTTAAAAATAATTTATTTTATGCATATGAATATACTGTAGCTGTCTTCAGACACACCAGAAGAGGGCATCAGATCCCATTACAGATGGCTGTGAGACACCATGTAGCTCCTGGGAATTGAACTCAGGACCTCTGGAAAAGCAGTCAGTGCTCTTAACTGCTGAGTCATCTCTCCAGTCTGATGTTGATCTTTTAAAGGAGAGACTTTGTATCCTTTGTTTCCTAGAAGTTAAAAGTTGATCAGCATGTTGCTGAGATAATGGGAGTAAGGGCCTACAGAGTAGAAGGTCATTTACATATTTCATCAAGCAGCTGAGAGTCAGGACACAGGAAAGGAGGTCAGTGGACAAAGCTTGACTAAAAAAAAAAAAAATGAGAGTTCTTTCAAAACATTGAAGGAGGACAGTCTGAATAAGTTGAGGCACTTTCCAGTGTCAAGCTCCTCCCTGTTGAAGTTAATGAGGGCATTTGAGTGAGGATGTAAAGGAATGGTAAAGAAAGTGGCCTAAGTTCTAGAATAGTAAAATGAGATGTAGAAGACAGAATGTGACAAAGTAGAGTGTAAAGGTTAAGTACCACAACATGATTAGAAAAGGCTTAAGAATACCTTTATTAAGAAGGCATTGTTTAATAGGCTTTAAGTCTTGTCTATGTTTGAAAGAGATAGGATGTTGAAAGCAACAGGGGTGGGAGATGGAGTCCAGGAGTAGAATCTTAATGGGAGGATGAGGGGAGGCCTCAGAAAGATAGGCATTATCCCATACTTTTGGGTCAACCAAGAAGTATGTTAGAAAATAGAGTGAAATGTTAGGGTTAGCCAGTAGATAAAGAAACTCGTCAGAAGCTAGAAGGAGAAAGAAAATTCTAGAATGAGTTGAATGAAAGGAAAAAGAAAAATGTCTTGATGTTTCTGCTCAATAGCAGGTTTGTGAAACTAGGTACAATGAGGAAGGAATAAATAATCAGGTGGTCCAGAAGGAACAGAAAACTTGTACTCCTAAGATAGTTGGATAGACCATCAATTCCCATCACAGAAATCTAAGAAGGATAAGTAGCAGAGTAAAGAGAAGCATGGAGCAAGTAGCTCACAAATCTATTAAAAATGACAGACTTAACTGCTACCTGGACAGTCACCATAGGATCCTCTGTGGTAATCTAAGTTGTGTTGTGGAGGGCAGAAGTCCCAGGCCAAGACATCAGTCTTTGGCTGCCAGCCCCAGAAGATTTGAAAGATTTTTCTGTGGAGGAGTAACTTCAGGGAACCTTGGCAAGGCAGAGAGGTGTAATGGACCCTCAAGTATCCTGCCTGTCCATAGTTTGGGCAGTGCCCTTGTGGCAGGTAAAGTGAAGTTCAATTCTCACTAGTATTGGAGTCTGTTGGTACAACATTTTGGGGGCGGCCTTGGGGCTCCTGCAAAGTGATGTTATTTCTATCTATCAGGGGAAGCCCTTTCCTTTCTTTTCTGCTCTCTTGTATTAAACACCTTAAATGCCATATTCAGCAAACCTCTCTGAGGAGCTTGAGGGCCATCATCTAATCTCACAAATACCTAATTTTGAATATTATTTGACTTTACACAATTTTAAGTTTACTTTAAATTTGTTTCCAGTTATCTGCTTTAGGGTTAACCTTGACAACATATACATATAGAATTTTATATAATGAGTACTATAAACTGGTCTCTTCTTCCAAAGCTTAACCTTGTAAATGGATTACATATGGACCCCCAGACAGAGTTATTAAATTAACAGTCTAGCAAGCCAAGGACGGGTAAAATTCTGCACAGAACCTTACCAACCTAAGACATAAGTGCATTTGCATTGCTTTTGATAATGCATATTCCATGATGGGTAAGGAAGGCATTCTTGTCAGAACGACCTAAGAAAGGCTCAGTATTGTTAATGAAATAAAAAAGGGGGAAAGGCAGAGAGCCTTTGGGCTGCTCAGCAAGAATCTGACATGGGCCAAGGAAAAGGAAATGGGCTGTTGGCAGATATATGACATTGGCCAAGGATAAGGAACTAGGCTTCAGGAAGGAATCTGACATTAGGCTAGGACAAAAAGTAATTTCAGGCAGGAATCTAAATCTTAGGCCAGAACAAAGAAGTAATTTCAGGCAGGAATCAAAATTTTAGGCTAAGGAAGTAGGCTTCAGACATGAAAATGACTTTGGGCTAGGACAGGGAAGTTGGCTCAGATATTCTGGTCATCCTGACAAGCCCTTAGAAACAGTGATCATGGGAGTGTTCATGAAATTTTGTTTATTGCCTTGCTTGTTCTTTGACTATTTGTGTTTATTGTCTTGCTTGTTTTTTGACTATTTGCATCTATTGTCCTAGTCCCTCAACCTAAAACTGACTTGAATATTTGCAAGTAATTCAAATGGTATAAAAGCAAAAAGGAGGAGGGGGGATAGGATGGGGGTTCTAGGGAAGGGAAATGGGGAAAGGGGATGACATCTGAAATGTAAATAAATAAAATATCCAATAAAAAAAGAATTACATTTGTACTTAGCATGAGTAGAAACATAGCTCTAAACACATTAAATAATTTGACCATTATAAGGTGACTGATCAATAATTTGTATATCTTAGTTATCTTTAACAGTTTCCAACAAGTAACTTTTATAAGATTGTAATTTCACAATTTTATCCCTGTTAAGTTTGAGCCTTAAAATTTATACTTTTGAATTAGAAACCGTTTTTTATTTTTAGTAACTAAATCTTAACAACTTTATCAAATCATAAATGGTTAGACATACACCTTTAAGTCAATTTCTGTTAAACTAATTAGACCTTAGGAATTTCTAAACTATAATACTCAAACCTGTGATGTTCCTTATTTAAAATATCTTAGGATACTTGTGTTATCTTTTTAGTCTAAAGAAAACAAAACAAAAAATCTCGGAGGTTTGCTGTTGCCTCCTTTGTCTAATAGAAATCCACTTCTCTGAACAAATGTTGAATCCAAGTTACTTGTATGGTATGCTGTAGCAAATTAAGATTATCTGTACAAATTTTAAGCTGTCAATCCTTTTGTTACAAGTTTTAGCTAAGTATTTCTGTTTGGAACTTTACAAAAAATTTAGAAACATGACCTTGTGGTCTTATAAATCCTGAGAGAGAAAAAGTTTATATTTCAGCAAAACTTCAAAGATAGTAAACAAAATCACGAGAAAAAAGGGGGGAGGGTTCAGAGAGCCAAACATCTGTGATTATATTTAGCCATTAGTAACCTCTACTGGAATAGCTTACCACTTAGTTGTTCTCAGGCACATAGTACCTTTTTCCAGAGCTCTTCTGTTTTGTTATCTTGCCACCCCCCATCACAGAACCAGGTGGCCAGCCTGACCAGAACAGAGGATTTAGAGGAAGGAAGCATTTAAATAAATATGCTTGGATCTAGTATGGGCAGGCTAAATCCCAGTTCCAGAGCCAGGTACTTCAATAGAGTAAAACATCATGTAACAGTATTTTATTATTATCCATACCTAAACAATGTCTGAATCTTTGTAATACTGAACCCAGTGATCAAAGGAATTACAGCAAACAGAGAGCTAAGAAGGAATCAAGATAAGAGGTTTTCAAGAACAGAGTGGAGAAAGCTTAGCAATAAAGAGATTTTTCTGATCAGTTGCTTGTGTGGTGGCAGAAGTTTCCACAGTCTGTGAGAATTTGGAACTCTAATGTGCCATTTTCTGGCCATTGAGACCGATTATTTCGTTTGTTCTGAGGTCAAGTCATTTGCAATAAGAAATCATAGCTTAATGGAATCTCTGAGTCTAAGAATGGAAATAGATTAGAGAAAGTAGGCAAGAGGAACTGACAAGTCTAATAAGTGCCAGTGTTAGTTCATGCTCCAGGAAGCAAGTGAGAGACAGGACAGACAGAAGGAACATGTCCAGGAGCTTTTCCTGAAGTAAAAGAGACTCACCAGAGAGCTTTCCTAAATCACAGTGCAGATTCATCCCTTTCCATGTGATAAGCATAGGGAATCTGTCTAACACATCATCATTACTATCGCTGATCATGTTCCAGAAAGACAGAGAGAGAGAAAGACAGAACAAGCAGTTACTGTCAAGAAAATGCATAACAATGTATGCTAGTTGAAGGAGAGAAATAAAATGATTAGCAAATTTCAAACTAGATAAGAAAAGGATGTGAAAATGAGGTGATAAATAAAATTTCTGAATTATAATGTAAATCAGCTGAATATTTCAACAAAGATTAAATAGTCCAGGAGTGTGCATTGTGCACACACCTCACACAAGAGTGAAAGAGTACACAAGGCTGAAGCATGTCGATCTAAGCCCACCTCAAGCCCCCAGGACAAAGCCTATCAAATGAAAGTATTGTCAGATTTGGGGAGTTTCTATTTAAATTTTAAAAATCCAGTTAACTAGCAAAGGTCAGTTGGGTTTTTCTACTTTAAATGTTTTAGGGAAGTTCATTATATAAGTTATACATTGTTATATACATTTTTTCTTACCATACAATTACCTTTAGATTCAGAGAGTATGAATATATTTAAAGCTTTTAAAACATATTGCACATGTATCATACAGAAATGCACATACAATTGTATCATAAAAGCAACATGATTTACATTTTCACTTTCTTGCTCACACTCTACTATGATCTCAATGTTTGTGTATCTTCCAAATTCATGCATTGAAACTTAACCCCTGAAGAGGTAGTCTTAAAAGGTCAGGCTCTGGGAGACACTAGGCATTGAGAATGAAGCCTCATGATTAGGATTAGCGTCCTAATAAAAGAGATCCCAGAGAGCTGCCTTGCCCTTTTGCCATGTGATGGCAGATGACTGCAGCTATGAAAGAAGCAGTCCCTCACCGATGGTACATCTGCTGGCAACTTGGTCTTAGATTTTCCAGGCTCCAGGGCTGTGAGGAATTCATTTCTGGCTTTTATAAGCTATCCAGTCTGTGGCATTTTGTGATAGCAGCCTGAACAGACTAAGATATACTTTACCTTTACTTAGTATGTCAACATTTCACAGCCTCATTGCCCCTTCTTCTCTCCCCCTTTCCTCCACATAGCTCACCCTTCTCTGTTTCACACTCAGACATTTAAATTCAGATTCCTCAAATGAGTGAAAACAAGCATTATTTTGCCTTCTGAGCCTAGTTTATTTCACTTAACATGATGATCTCCAGTTCCATCCATTTTCCCACGAATGGGAATTTATCCTTCTTTACTGAGTAGAACTCTATGATGCATATGTTGCACATTTCCTTTATCTATCTGTTGATGGACTTTCAGGCTGATTACAGAACTTAGCTGTTGTAAGTAGTGCCACAATAAATGCAGGTTCTGACTTAGGTTACCCAGGAGTGCTTTGGCTGGATCATGTGGTAGTTCTTTGTTGCAGCTGTACTAGCTTAAATTCCCACCAAATGTGTATAAGAGTTTCTTTCTCCTGTGTCCTCACCAGCATGATGTCAACTCAGTTTTAATTTACAGTTCTCCAATACAAGAATGATGTGTACTTTTTCATGTTTAGTGGTCACTTGTAGTTCTTCCTTTGAAACCTGTCAACTCAATTACTTTGCTCATTTATTGACTGACTCATATAGGTAGGTCTTTTGATAAAACTGTGATTTTTCATGACTGCCATCCAAAGATCCAACAAGCAGCTGAAAAAGTCAGATGCAGATATTTACACCCAACCAATGGACAGAAGCTGCTGACCTCTGTGATTGAATTAGGAAAAAGATGGAAGAAGCTGAGGAGAGTGACCCTGTGGGAGGACCAGCAGTTTCAACTAATCTGGACCCCTGAGATCTCTCAGACACTCGACCACCAACCAGTCAGTATATACTAGCTGATATGAGACCCCTAACACATATACAGCAGAGGACTGCCAGGTCTGGGTGCAGTCAGAGAAGATGCACCTAACCTTCAAGAGTCTGGAGGCCCCAGGGAGTGGGGAGGTCTGGTGGGGTTGGGGATCAGGGGGTGAGGATGTCCTCATGGAGGTGGGGAGGAGGAGGTATGGGATGTGGAACAGTCAGAGGGTGGACTGGGAGGAGGATAAAATCTGGAGTGTAAAAAGATTAAATCAAATTAAAAAAAGAAAACCATAAAAAACTGTGTGATTTTTCTGTATTATATTACACTTGTGTTTTCTGTTCCTTCAGAACTTAACCATACTATAATATAGAGGTTTATCAATACTATATCTTACTGAATATTTTGGCTAATTTTGTATCTCTTAGCAATGCAGTAATATGTTATAAAACTTATTGTACATGTAATATAAATGTACTTATTCTTCTGGAACTTGCCTTTTTCTCCAAGTTTTATATAAGCAATATGTATATTTAAATGTTTATTTTACTTTCTAAGTGTTAGTTCATTCATAATATTTATATGCTATTTAATTCAACTTAGTGATCTATTCTTCTGATAATAGCTGTTCAAGTTATCCTGAAATATTTTAGATAACAATGCTATGAATACTTCCCCACATACACACTTAAGAAACTGTCATCTTGGGGTTTATAAATGAATATTCACAGAATAACGTACCTACATAGGCTCTTGCTAAGTACTCCTCTACATATGGACAACAGTTCCTGTTCATGATCCCATGACAGTTCATTTCCTCACATCATTAGCAATCCTTAGTGTTGTAAGAGGCTTACATTTTTTGTCATGATGACAGCATAGAATTCTAGCATAGAATGATATACCTCTGACTTAAAATCACATTTTCGTGACTACTTGTGCTAGTCATCTTTTCACTTTAAATATTTTTCAGTTAGTATTCTTCCTTATTAATTGCTTTTTATTCCATGCTTAATATTCAACAACAGGCTTAAAACTATTGTGTATTTGTTCATTTAATCAGCAGTATTCATCATGTCTTTGCTATATGTTATCATAGTGGATGCTGGACATACAACTGAATGTTTTCTTTTAGACAAATTTAGCTTGATAACTATTAAAATGAATTCAAATATTTACCGTGGCTTCAGACATTGAGGGAGCTTTCAAGGAATAATGTCATTTCAGGCTGATGATACTTATTTGCATCATTTGGATGAAAACCAGTAGAGTCAGAAAGATGTGTTCTAACTAATCTCAAAAGCATGTATTTACATGGTGGCCAACTCCACAGAACCTGAGAGTGGACTCTGAGACCTGAGGGAGGCCTCCAAATGGTAAGCATCAAGAAAAGAGGAGCTTTGGTCTCACAAGGTCAAGGACCAACATTACACCAACAAGAGAGTGACTTCGCAAGCACATTCTTCTCCAGCCTTCCTGAGAAGAGTTTAATGTGGGAGACAGCTTTATTTTAGCCTCTGAGATGGAAACCCTTGCATGCTGTAACAAACTTCTGTTCTAAAGAACTCTGACATAATGAATGAAAGTTGTTTTAAGCTGTTCAACTTGTAGTAATTTGTTATATAGATATAAAAAACAATACAAATGTATGATGATGAACATGCAGATAACTTATTTCCATAAAAATAAACTAACAATTGTTTAAAATATTTTCCATAAGATAAAAGGGTAACATTGTTTTTCCAAATTACCTGATCCAGAATGACTGTGATCAAGAAAATATAAGCCTCAGAGAAACAGAACCTTTATGCACTGTGAGAATTAATGTAAATTGATACAGCCACTAAGGAGATCAGTGTGAAAATTCCTCAAAAGGGATAATCCATCCACACAACTCCTTAGTATATATATTATGGGAAATAAGTCAGCATATAATACAGGATTACAGCTCTATTCTCAATAACCAAATTATCCTATGTGCCAACCAACAAATGAATCAATATAGAAAATGTAGTACATATACACAATGAAGTTTTATTCACCCATAAAGAAGAACAAAATTATGTGTGTGGCAAGGAAATTAATAGAACATAGCATCATTATGTTAAGTGAAATAAGTCAAACTCCAAGAAACATCATAAATTTTCTCTCATAAGAAGAAGACACACTTTTTTTTAAGACCCAAAAGTACAGGAAGAAAGACTGGAAAAAGAAAGAGGATGATCAGTGGGAATAGGTAGAATCAAGAGAGGATAATGGGTATATATGTCAATATATGTATATACATATATGCATATTTATACATATATATGCATGAAAATGCAATAATTAAACTCACAATTCTGAATAATTAATATATATTAATAAATAAATAGAAGGAAACAAAAGTAAAATTCTAAGGTAAAATACTTAAGTTGAGCAGAAAATAACTGTATTTACTATATTAAAAGATTCTTATATTTAGAGATGAGAGATTTGTCTCTGAATATTAGCTCCTCTTTTTGAAAAAATGTTATTCTGAGACTGCAGTTTTCTGGTCCCATATGAATAGATGTGGCCATTTGTCAAGTTCTCATCTACATTTTGAGTGATGCCTTCCCTGGACTTATTTTCTCTTCAGATGTTAGGAAGTTGGGTGACATCATCACATTTGACCTACAAATGTAGTTCATAGGATACGACAGTGGGAGAAGAATGTGTCCCTGAATAAGTGGATGGCAGCCATGTGTCTGTCTGATTGCATAGTTTAGGAGTGTTGCAAGAGTTAGAAATTCATGTTATTTAACCCTTTGTATTTTTAGCTCTATTTGTTAGAATATTAGCCCTAACCTTAACTAAATCAGTCCCAGAAACTGAGTACCGTAACCGTAGATGCTAAAATATAGAGCATTTGGTTCAGCAGAATTTAGGATTTAGTGGTGAAGCAGTGGATCTTGAGTTGTTTGAGGTACAGAAGCAGTTGGCTTTTCCAGGCTGTGAAGCTCAAATTTCAGGATTCTCTATCCCCTTCCTTCTCTGCTTGCAAATTGGCATATTTTTGCCTTAGCTCATCTTTTTCTTATAATACCTTGCTAAAAGTAGCGGGAGCAGCCAACACATACTCGATGTTGCTCTTAGTAATATGTAATAAGAAGTAGCAAATGATAAGACTATATCTTAAAACCATTCCATAAAGCCTAAGGAAGTCAATTCTTTGACAAAAATCAAATTAAATATGTTTTCTTCTGAACTTGAGCTGTTGATTTAGAGAACTTCAAATTAGTCACCATTAAAATCAGAAAGAAGAAAGAGACCAAGATGTTGACAAAAGACAAGCATAAAAAGTGGCAACCCAAAAAGTTTCCTGTCGTTACAACATCATAGTAGTCAGCAAATAAATATAACGTATACCTTCTAAGGTACTTCGGGAATTATGTTGTAAGGAAGGTATTTAAAATATTCCACTTCCTTATTCCCAGTTTATATGATGCAAGTTCTATTGAAAATTTTATATGGCCACATAAGAGTGTAAAAAAGAAATAAATTAAAAAAAAAGAATTGCATGAATAAAAGGGGAATTTTTCTAAGGTACTAGACCAGGTTGCAACCAAGGCAAACCTGTCTATTACCAGATCAATCTTGATAATCTTACCCAGTATGACTTTTGGCATATGTGGTGGATATATAACTATTCTATATCTCTCCATTCTTCATTTATGAAAAATATTTTTCATCATTGTCCAGTTAATGGTCAAGCTTTAATATATTTTTCTGGAAGCTGTGTTGAGTCTCATACGGAACTGAATAGTGTGAACATTTTATCTTAGTTTTCTGCGTTTAGGTGTAAATAAAATCTTAAATTATAGTCCATAGAAGAGGCTGAGTCCTTTCATTGTGAGTGATGAAAGTCTACATAAAGCATTGGATAATTAGGTTTACTACTTATAGCAAAAGTTCTATTTTCTTCTCCCTAGGTGTTACCAGAAAACAACTGCATTTCCCATTGTCATAAGAGTGCTGTCATGTGACTAACTTCTTTCTGTTGAGTATAAACTTTATGTATAACGTCGAAACCATTGGTTTATAAGAAACTAAAGTGTCCTGGGTTTTTCTTCATTTTGCTTCCTGTGGAAAATAGATGTAGTGGGAGCCTGCTTTTGATAATTCAGATGAAAAATTTTGAATTCATGTTAGTTGTAGATTGTTGAGTTTCTTGGTTTAGATTTATGTTTTCTTTTAAAGAGGATTTCAGGATTGTGTTCTTATATGTTTTCTGCCCTTTGGCGCTTCCATTGTGTGTATGTTATCAATGATATTTACTTTTAGTCTCTCTCTCTCTCTCTCTCACTGTGTGTGTGTGTGTGTGCGTGCATGTGTGTGTTTTGTTTCATCTCTTCGCTGTTCTGAGTGCACTGATGAACCCTCATATTTCTTGTACTCTGAAATTCAAGAATTATTACTTGGTTCTGAGAGAGAGAGACAGAGAGAGAGAGAGAGAGAGAGAGAGAGAGAGAGAGAGAGAGAGAGA
>NW_021604613.1:2153168-2168784 GCF_004785775.1 Grammomys surdaster
AGAGAGAGAGAGAGAGAGAGAGAGAGAGAGAGAGAGAGAGAGAGAGAGAAGAAAAAATAAGTCTGTTCTCAAGAGTATCTTTTTGTTAACTCTTTAGTATGCATACTTCCGTTCTTTTTACATGGCTTGGTTCAGTTATTTTTACATGGCTTGCTTCAGTTCTTTGAACATATTTCCAAGCAATTGCTTTATAATCTTTGTGTCTTAGTTTCTTTTTCTGTTGTCATGGCAAAACAACAAAGCAACTCAAGGGAGAAAGAGGTTATTTTAGCTCACAGTTCAGATACAATCCACAATGCCTGGAAGTTGGAATAGCAAAAGCTAGAAATAGTTGGTCACATCACAGCCACAGTCAGGAAACCAAGTGTGTAGGTGAATGCATTTTTACACTGTAGCATGGGCATGAACCAATTAGGATAAGGGATGGAAGGTTCTGGCATAAAAGTAGGGTGTTTCACTCTCAGCTTGACAAGGGATAGAACTGTGGTGGCTAACAGAATCTAGAATCCAGAGATAGGGCTAAGAGATGGGCTTCTGGGCATGCCTATGGTAGTTATCTTAATGGTTTTAACTGAAATGGGAAGACCACTACTGTGGGTAGAACCATTCCCTAGGTAGTATTCTGGACTGTATAACTGGAACAAGGGATTTGAAAAGCATGTGTGCTTTCATTTGCTTTCTGCCTCTTGGTTGTAGGGGCAATGTGACCTCCACCTCCTGTAGATTTGATTTTCCTGCTATAGTGGACTAATCCTTGATTTGTGACCTAGAACAAACCACTTCTCTCTTAAGTTGCTTTTGTTGGAGTACTTTACCATAGCAACAGGAAAAGAACTAAGGTGCTTTGCTACATATATCTGGAGCATCTGAGGATACTCAGAATCAATTACCATTAATTGCTGGGTGTAGGCTTAGATTTTTTCAAAACTTATTTTAATAAGTGTTCTTAAATGCTTTAACCTCCGTGATAGCCCACCACCCACCAGAGGTAGTGAATAAAAAGGTTAATAAGTCAAAGGGGAGTGGGGACCTGTTTAGAAATAGTTTTGGGGGACAATTCCAATCTTCATTATCAGGATATCAGCTATTCTGTTCACGTGAATCAGCAGTGGTAGATGGATCCACTCACAAATACTATCACCAATGGTAGTTTGATCCAGAAGAAACCTTGAGGGCCTGCTGATTGGCTCAAATCCACAGAAGTTACTGGACTATAACAAGACATTCTTTAGCATATTTATTTCTACCAAGTCATAACAAATAATGTCAGCATTGTCAGTGATGACCAGAGTCAGCAAAGCCCAATGAAGACCAGCAATGAGTGGCAAGGCAAACCAATACCAGACAAAAGTAGCCCATTCTATTCCCACACATTTCCACTACTCTTTCACTGAAGTTCACCCCATGTTCAAGCATATATACTTTCCCAGATGCCACCTGCCTTTGTATGGTTTGTGGGTACTGAAATGGTTCATTTGTGAATTTGCCCACATTTACAGACACTCTTTGAAGAGAAGACATAATTTATTCATTTCTTGACCTTGACCGCAGATCCTACCCTTGACCTGTTCAAGACCATTTCTTTTACTTTATCTGTCCTCCTTGTACAATTCTGTTATTTATTTCACTCACAATTCTCTTCAGCATAGAGAGTTATCCTGGAGGGACCCAGGGTGACTCAGTTTTAAATGGCACTCCTGCACCAATGCCTTCAGCCTCTGACTCACCTGCAATCTCCACATCCAGGGCCAGTTCTACTATGTTGTCCAGAGCACTACAGCAGGTGAAGGATAGGGCCAGCTCTCCTGCTCCCATGACAACCAGGCCAGCCTGCTGTAGATGGTGAGGGGCAAGGAGAGAATCTCTGCCTCATCCCCACCACTGCACAGGAGAGGAATGGTTAGGGCCAGTCTCCCATGTTCACAGCCTTGGGGTCAGCTCACCTACAGCCATGTGTGGTGCTTGCTGTCCAGAGTACTGCAGCTGGCTAGGGGTAGGATCCCCTGCTCTCATCCCCCAGGGCCATGATCCCCCAAGTGTGGGGTGGGGCCAGTTCTGCATAGCCTGACAGAAATCAGCATGTCCTCCAGAGGCACGGTCATTGGTGGTTACAGACCTCTGGTTGCTGTGGAGCTATAGACCCAGACATGGTCTCTGGTGGCATAACAGGCTAAGACCTCATCATGGTCACAGGACTGGTGGTTGTCTGGGGCTCCCCTTTTCCAGGGAGTGTTAGGCTACTAATCATTCAGATGTTCATAGGTCATAACACTGAGTATACACATAGCCTCTCTCTCCTCTCTGCCACCTACTGATGCACAAGTGACACAACAGCTATCCCTGCAACACCTCTGGATGAGGCAACCTAGTAGGAGATAAAGGGTCCTAAAAGCAGTTAAAAGAGTCAGAGACAGTCCCTGTTCCCACTGTGGGAGTCCCACAACAATACCAAGCTATACAATCACAACATACATATAGAGGACCTAGGTCAAACCCATACAGCTCTCTGTTTGTCAATTTAGTCTCTATAAGCCCCTGTGAGCTTCTGTAAGTCCTGGCTAGTTGATTCTACAGGCCATGTTCTTCTGGTGTCCTTGACCCCTTTTGCTCCTATAATCCTTCCTCCCCTTCATGCTTGGGACTTTCAAGCTCCACCTAATGTTTGGCTGTGGGTAGAACCATGGTAAGAGCATAAATATACTATATTTTGATGTGCACCCCATCAGTTGCTGGATAAAGCCTCTCTGATGATGATTGTGGTAGGTGCCAGTCTAAGAGCAGAGCAGAATATCATAAGAAATCATTTCATTGACTTTTTTTTTGTCAGTTGTTTTTGGTTCTTTCTTGGGTCTCTGGACCATCCTGCCTCTGGTCCCTGGCCCTTCAGGCAGTGTCAGGCATGGGCTTTCTCTTGTGAGATGGATCATTGGTTGGTCAGTCCCACAAGTCCTGTGTCACCTTTACCTCAGTACATCTTGCTGACAGGACCAATTATAGGTAGAAAGTTTTGTGACTGGGATGGTGTACCAACTAAATATACTATATTTTGATGTGAGGGAAGATGTGTACATAAAGAGAACTTTGGATACAATTGGCTATTTGAATTTCCTCTTCAAGTATTTTTCTATTAGTATTCATTTGCTCATTTAAATTGTTCTAGAAGCTTTTTACAAATTTTTCCTATAGCATAGACATCAATTCATTTAGTCTGTTTCAAGGGAAGTATTACTTGCCCAGTTGCTATATTTGTTTATATATTATTCTATTAATGCTAGCATTTTAGCATCATCCTTTGTTTGTTTTTTTGTTTTGTTTAGTTTTTTTGTTGTTTTATTCCAGCCAGGGATTTGTGTGTGTGTGTGTGTGTGTGTGTGTGTGTGTGTGTGTGTGTGCGCGCGCGTGTGTAGCCCTGGCTGCCCTGGAACTCACTCTGTAGATCATGATAGCCTTGAATTTAGAGGTTTCCCTGCCTTTGCCTCCAAAATGCTCGGATTAAAGGCATGCACCATCACACTGGGTATTTAGCTTTATCTCAAACATAAAGCATTTCCATGAATATCTATTGTGTTAGCAACTCTCTGTCTCTGGGAGGTCTTAAAGACAGCCAAGGATCTTTAAGGAGGATAAGTTTATTTTGGCTCATAGGTTCAGGTGGTTTTGTTACATGTGGGTGTCTGAAGAAGCAGGGAACCATGGTAAGAGCATAAAACTGAGGAAATTGGTCAGCTCAACAGCTGGGAGAGAGGAGTGAGACTGAAAAGGACACACATGATCCAGGGTGCTTAATATACCTTTCAAGACATATCTCCACTCACTTAATTTCTTCTGACTGAATCCCACCACTAAAAGATGCTGCCATCTCTCAGTAGCTTGACTTGGGGAGCAAGTCTTTAACACAGTCTTCTAGGGGAAAATCCAAGTCCAAACTGTATTTTTGTACTGATTTTTTTAACGTTTAAATATTTAATTAATCTGTGGTTTAAGTTTCTCTATGATGTGACATCAGAGTCCATATTTGTTTTTTCACCTGATAGGCCATTTGAATACCTACCTATATCTCCACTGTGATGTGGCACCATGTCACAACGTAAGCTTGGCTTGATTTCTGAGTTATGCTTTTTAGCTGAACTATTTTCATTTCTCCTGATTTTAAGTGAGCAACTCAGTGACATTAGCACATTTGCATAGTTGTACAATTATCAATACCATCCATTCCCAGAATGTCTTCATCTTCCCACAGTGAAACCCTTTACCCATTAAACATCACCTTCCTATCTTCATTCCCTCTAGATTGTTTTACTTTGTCTCTGAATTGAGCACTTTAAGTATGTCACAGGCATGAAATCATGCAGTATTTGTCCCTAGATATAGGCTATTTCACTTAACACAATGTCCTTGGTTTTTCTGCATGGTTCTGTTATGAGAATGATTAGAAAACATCTGTTAAGTTCTATTTCATTTTGGATATTTGCTTAAGAACTGACCTGCATTATCTGTCTCTGTCTCAATACCTGTGATGGTTTGAATATGCTTGGCCCAGGGAGTGGCACTATTATGAGTGGCCTTGTTGGAGTAGGTGTGGCCTTGTTGGAGGAAGTGTGTCAAGGGCTTTAAGAACCTCATTCTAGCTTCTTGGAAGCCAGTCTTCTCCTGTTTGTCTTCAGATCAAGATATAGAATTTCCAGCTCCTCCTGCACCATGCCTGGATGCTGCCATCTTCCTGCCTTGATGATAATGGACTGAACCTCTGAACCTGTAAGCCAGCCCCAGTTAAATGTTGTCCTTATAAGAGTTGCCTTGGTTATGGTGTCTGTTCACAGCAGTAAAACCCTAACTAAGACAATACCATACTGATTTTTTCATTAATAAATTTATTTATTTATTTATTTATTTATTTATTTATTTATTCACTTTACATCCTGATCTCAGTCCCCCTCCTCCCAGTTACCCTTCACAAGGCCCCTCTCTCATCCCTCTCTTGCCTTCATCTCTGAGAAGGGAGAGGTCCCCACCTGGGTACTAACCCACCCTGACATCTCAAGTCACTGGAGGACAAGGTATATCCTCTCCCACTGAGGCCAGCCAAGACAGCCTACTTATGATAACAGGATCCATAGGCAGGCAACAGAGTCAGGGTAAGCCCCCAGTCCAGTTTTTGGGAAACCAACATGAAGACCAGTTTGCATATCTGCTGCATATGTGCCAGGGGTCTTTGGTTCCATACTGATGTTTAATTGTTTTGTAGACTTTTTTTTTCTAAGTGCAAGGCATGGTTTTATTATTTGCCTTTCTATGGACTTATTGGCATTAGAAAGTGCTATTGATTCTATATATTCATTACATTTAATATCCCATTAAATTCTTGTATTTCCAGCATATTATTATTAAAATTTTACTTTCCTGTTGTATTTCTATGCTGTATTTCCTAATATTTTAGGAACACAATGGTTCTAAAGTTACTCTAACCTCATTAAGTAACCAGGGAAATTTCTCATGATAATAGTCATGTGGGTGATTCTAGAGCACCCCTGAAAAAGGGACATGCTTTTAATTGCAAGGAGTACAGTTAGCTGCCAGTTGTTGGTGCCTTTAGGATCTTTTTGTCTTTTGGGCTGAAGCCACCCTGTTCCTAGGAGACCACAGCCAAAGACTTAGCATGGTGCTGACTCTAGAGCCTGGTTGTTTTTGTTTAGCTCTCCCCTGAGCAATATTGAGTAAGTGAAACTCTCAGGTCTATATATTCAAATCCATGTAAATCTGCCCAATTTTGCATCCTTCTTTTATCTTTTTTTTAATGTTATCCTTCAATAAAACTTCTTATTTCTGAAGTGAAAGAACTACCTATTTTTCAAGGTTATGCACAGCATGCAAAAGGTCCATGTGCATTATCAATAAAACACATTTTAATAGACACAAGTCTATTGAAATATAAAGGAAAATTTTAATAGATATTTTAAATATGATACTTCCCACATAGAAGTACATGACCTAATGAACTAATTTATATCATGAAGTTTTCTATATATTTTAATTCTACTTACATATTTATGTGAATACCTATGAATTTATTTATATACTTTTCATTTGCTTAGTGTGTATTTGTGTGAGAACACACATACCACAAAGTACAAGGTTAGGGAACAACTTTCAGGAGTCAGTTCTCTTTTTATGCCATGTGAGCCTAAGGGACAGAGCTCAGGTCGAGAGTGGGCAGCAAGCACCCTTACCCATTGAGCCATCATATTGGCCCTAAATAAAATCTTAGCTGATTCATATTACCCTTCCCAGACTCTGAATAATGGAAATAACTGTTTCTTACATTGAATAACACACTTTAGCATTATGGTAAACAAGGTGAAACAGTTATTGCATATTTAAAAATAATAAAATACGGAAACTGCCATTTACTGCTAGGCAACCTTGAGCATGTTATTAAACTCCTCCTTTGAGATGCACAGGATGCAGAACATTTATCCCTCAGATTTTTTTGAATGCAAACATTACAGGAGAGTGGCTAGCAAATACTAAGCCTCAAATCCTCAACTCTTACTGCGCTTTAAGTGGAGTTTTGTGAGGTCTCCCATAGACCTGCCTCCTCGTGTCTAGACTGGAGCTAATTCTTTATTCGGATGCTTCATTAAGGTGAAAAAAGAGTGAGTCAGATTGGAGTGGCTGATCGAGGAACCCTTCCAGGAAGTCTTGCATTAAGGGAGAGTTTATGTCTTGCCTGAGAATGCCAGAAGAGCACAGTGCTTCTCCTCAGCTAACAGCTCAAAAGGGACAGTTTCCATAAGCTTCATGTACGTTGTTATTTGAGCTGATATGTAATTATACTTTCATGTAATCTACATTGATACATGTCTTAACAATTATGTCCACCCTTGTGCAAAATCATAACACATTTCTTAACTAGTTTATTCCAAGATAAAGATGAGCTCTAGTCAGGTAGCATGGTCGGTCCGTAGAGTGAGTATGGTGTCTTTCAGGATCTCGTTACCAAGAACAGTGCAGGTAGGTGGAACAACATTTACTAAAGCAAATAAAAGGAGATCATAGGGTATAGGTACCAAGTCCACATGCTATAAGAATATGAGGGTTTGCCAGACTGTGTGCATTACTATGTTTATTTAATATTCTATATGTAATGATCTTTACAGTGATACTGTGGGTTTATAATGATCTTCAGAGTGATACTGTGGCTTTAATTATTCTGCGGAAAAACTCTGTTTTTATTCCAACTTCTTTTTTTCTTATAAGGTCAAATTTTTAATGATTTTTTTTGTAATAGAACAATTTTTCTTTTAAGTGGAACATCATACTAGAAAATTAAAGAAAAGAAAGCTGCTTAGAGATCTTTTGGGTTACCAACAGAATCTTCTATGATGTATTCACATCCTGAATAATATGCATCCTCTGAATTATTATCAAATAATAATATAAATAATAATATACATCCTGTATATTATTGTGAAATCTATTTTTTCTTTTATTAGATATTTTCTTTATTTAAAATGTTAAATAAAACATTTATTTCAGATGTTATCCCCTTTCCAGGTCTCCCCTCCGGAACACCCTATCCCATCCCCTTCCCCCTACCTCTATGAGGGTAGTCCCCCATCCATCCACCCACTCCCTCCTTCCTACCCTAGCATTCCCAAACACTGGGGCATCAAACTCCCTCCGGACCAAAGGTCGCTCCTCCCACTTATGTCCAACAAGGACATCCTATACCACATATGCGGCCGTATCCATGGATCCCTCCATGTGTGCTCTTTGGTTGCTGGTCCAGTCCCTGGGAGCTCCCAGGGGTCTGGCCAGTTGACACTCTTGCTATGCCCATGGGGCTGCAAACCTCCTCAGCTCCTTCAGTTCCTTCTCCACCTCCTCTATCGGGGACCCCATGCTTAGTCCAATGGTTGGCTGCGAGCATTCGCCTCTGTATCTGTTAGGCTCTGACAGAGCCGCTCAGAATACAGGTATATCAGGCTCCTGACAGTAAGCACTTCCAAGCATCAGCAATAGCATGCAGAACTGGAGAATATATATGGGATTGATCCCCAGGTGGGGCAGTCGCTGGATGGCCTTTCCTTTAGTCTCTGCTCCACACTTTGTCTCTGTATTTCCTCCTGTGAGTATTTGTTCCCCCTTCTAAGAAGCACTGAAGCATCCACACTTTGGTCTTCCTTCTTCTTGAGCTTCATGTGCTCTGTGAATTGTATCGTGGGTATTCTGAGATATTGGGCTAATATCCACTTATCAGTGAGTGCATACCTCACTCAGGATATTTCCAAGTTCCATCTATTTGCCTGCGAATTTCATGAACTCATTGTTTTTAATAGCTGAGTAGTAATCCATTGTGTAAATGTACCACATTTTCTATATCCATTCCTCTGTTGAAGGACATTTGGGTTCTTTCCAGTTTCTGATATTATAAATAAGGTTGCTATGAGCATAGTGGAGCATGTGTCCTTATAATATGTTGGAGTATCTTCTAGGTATATGCCCAGGAGTGTTATAGCTGGGTCCTCAGGTAGTACTATGTCAAATTTTCTGAGGAACGCCAGACTGATTTCCAGAGTGGTTGTCCCAGCTTGCAATCCCACCAATAATGGAGGAATGTTCCTCTTTCTCCACATCCTGGCCAGCATCTACTGTCACCTGAGTTTTTGATCTTAGCCATTCTGACTGGTGTAAGGTAGAATCTCAGGGTTGTTTGGATTTGCATTTCCCTGATGACTAAGGATGTTAAACATTTCTTTAGGTGCTTCTCAGCCATTCAAGTTTCCTCAGTTGAGAATTCTTTGTTTAGCTCTGTACCCCATTTTTAAAAAGTGTTATTTGATTTTCTGGAATCTAACTTCTTGAGTTCTTTGTATATCTTGGATATTAGCCCCCCATCAGATGTAGGATTGGTAAAGATCTTTTCCCAATCTGCTGGTTGCTGATTTGCCCTATTGACAGTGTCCTTTGCCTTACAGAAGCTTTGCAATTTTATGAGGTCCCATTTGTCTATTGTTGATCTTATGGCATAAGCCATTGGTGTTCTGTTCAGGAACTTTTCTCCTGTTCTTATGTGTTCGAGGCTTTCCCCCACTTTCTCTTCTATTAGGTTCAGTGTGTCTGGTTTTATGTGGAGGTCTTGATCCACTAGGACATGAGCTTTGTACAGGAGACAAGAATGGATCAATTTGCATTTTTCTACATGCTGACAGCCAGTTGAACCAGCACCATTTTTTGAAAATACTGCCTTTTTTCCACTGGAAGGTTTTAGCTTCTTTGTCAAAGATCAAGTGATCATAGGTGTGTGGGTTCATTTCTGGGTCTTCAACTCTATTCCATTGATCTTCCTGCCTGCGTCTGTACCAATACCTTGCAGTTTTTGTCACTATGGCTGTGTAATAGAGCTTGAGGTCAGAAATGGTGATTCCCCTAGAAGTTCTTTTATTGTTGAGAAGAGTTTCCCTATCCTGGGTTTTTTGTTATTCCAAATGAATTTGCAAATTGCTCTTTCTATCTCTATGAAGAATTGAGTTGGAATTTTGATGGAGATTTCATTGAATCTGCTTTTGGCAAGATGGCCATTTTTACTATATTAATCCTGTCCACCCATGAGCATGGGAAATTTTTCCATCTTCTGAGATTTTCTTTGATTTCTTTCTTCAGAGCTTGAAGTTCTTGTCATACAGACCTTTCACTTGTTTGGTTAAAGTCACACCAAGCTATTTTATATTGTTTATAACTATTGTGAAGGGTATCATTTTCCTAATTTCTTTTTCAGCCCATTTATCCTTTGAGTATAGGAAGGCTACTGATTTGTTTGAATTAACTTTATATCCAGCCACTTTGCTGAAGTTGTTTCTCAAGTTTAAGAGTTCTCTGGTGGAATTTTTGGAATCACTTAAGTATACTATGATATCATATGCAAATAGTGATATTTTGACTTCTTCTTTTCCAATTTGTATCCCTTTGCCCTCCTTTTGTTGTCTAATTGCTTTAGCTAGAGCTTGAAGTACTAGATTGAATAGATAAGGAGAGAGTGGGTAGCCTTGTCTAGTCCCTGATTTTAGTGGGATTGCTTCAAGTTTCTCTCCATTTAGTTCGATGTTGGCTACTGATTTGCTATATATTGCTTTTTCTATTTTTAGGTATGGGCCTTGAATTCCTGATCTTTCCAAGACTTTTAACATGAAGAGATGCTGAATTTTATTAAATGCTTTTTCAACATCTAACGAAATAATCATGTGGGTTTTTTCTTTGAATTTGTTTATGTAATGGATTACATTGATGGATTTCTGTATATTGTACCATCCCTGTATCCTTGAGATGAAACCTACTTGATCATGGTAAATGATCATTTTGATTTGTTCTTGGATTTGGTTTGCAAGAATTTTATTGAGTATTTTTCCATCGATGTTCACAGGAAAATTGATCTGAAGTTCTCTTTCTTTGTCAGGTCTTTGTATGGTTTTGATATCAGCATAACTGTGGCTTCATAGAACAAATTGGGTGGTGTTCCTTCTGTTTCTAGTTTGTGGAATAGTTTGAAGAGTATTGGTATTAGATCTTCTATGAAGGTCTGATAAAATTCTGCACTAAACCCATCTGGTCATGGGCTTTTTTGGTTGAGAAACTTTTAATGACTGCTTATATTTCTTTAGGGGTTATGGGACTGTTTAGATGGTTTATCTGCTCCTGATTTAGCTTTGGTACCTGTTATCTGTCTAGAAAAATTTCCCTTTCATCCAGATTTTCTAGTTTTGTTGAATATAGGTCTTTGTAGTAGGATCTGATGATTTTTTAAAATTTCCTCCATTTCTGTTGTTCTCCCTTTTCAGTTCTGATTTTATTAATTTGGATACTGTCTCTGTGCCCTCTGGTTAGTATGGCTAAGAGTTTATCTATCTTATTGATTTTCTCAAAGAACCAGCTCCTGGTTTTGTTGAGTCTTTGTATAGTTCTTTTTCTTTCTACTTGGTTGATTTCAGCCCTGAGTTTGATTATTTCCTACAGACTACTCCTCTTGGGTGTATTTGCTCCTTTTTGTTCTAGAGCTTTCAGTTGTGCTATCAAGTTGCTAGTGCATGCTGTCTCCAGTTTCTTTTTGGAAGCACTCAGAGCTATGAGTTTTCCTCTTAGCACTGCTTTCATTGTGTTCCATACGTTTGGGTATGTTGTGCCTTCATTTTCATTAAATTCTACAGAGTCTTTAATTTCTTTCTTTATATCTTCCTTGACCAAGTTATCATTGAGTAGAATTTTATCCAGCTTCCATGTGAATGTGGGCTTTCTGTTGTTTTTGTTTTTATTGAAGACCAGCTTTACTCCGTGGTAGTCTGATAGAATGCATGGGTTTATTTCAATCATATTGTACCTGTTGAGGCCTGTTTTGTGACTGATTATATGGTCAGTTTTGGAGAAGGTACCATGAGCTGTTGAGAAAAAGGTATATTCTTTTGTTTTAGGATGAAATGTTCTATACATATCTGTTAAATCCATTTGGTCCATAACTTGTTAGTTTTACTGTGTCTCTGTTTAGTTTCTGTTTCCATGATCTGTCCATTGATAAGAATGGGGTATTCAAGTCTCCCAGCATTATTGTGTGTGGTGCAATACATGCTTTGAACTTTGGTAAAGTTTCTTTTATGAATGTGGGTGCCCTTGCATTTAGAGCATAGATGTTCAGAATTGAAAATTCTTGGTAGATTTTTCCTTTGATGTGTATGAAGTGTACTTCTTTATCTTTTTTTATAACTTTTGGTTGAAGGTTGATTTTATTTAATATTAGAATGGCTACTTCAGTTTGGTTTTTAGGACCATTTGCTTGGAAAATTGTTTTCCATCCTTTTACTCGGATGTAGTGTCTGTCTTTGACACTAAGGTGCATTTCTGTAAACAGCAAAATACTGGGCCCTGTTCATGCATCTAGTCTTTTAGTCTATGTCTTTTTATTGAGTAATTGAGTCCACTAATGGTAAGAGATATTAAGGAAGAGTGATTGTTGCTTCCTGTTATTTTTGTTGTTAGAAGTGGAATTATGTTCATGTGGCTATATTCTCTTGGGTTTGTTGAAAGATTACTTTCTTATTTTTTTCTAGGGTGTAGCTTCCCTCCTTGTGATGGAGTTTTCCATCTATTTTCCTTTGTAGTGCTGTTTGTGGAAAGATATCGTGTAAATTTGGATTTGTCATGGAATATCTCGGTTTCTCCATCTATGTTAATTGAGAAGTTTGCTGGTTATAGTAGCCTGGGCTGGCCTTTGTGTTCTCTTAGGGTCTGTATGACATCTTCCCAGGATGGCAGGTCTGTATGACATCTGGCTTTCATAGTCTCTGGTGAAAAGTCTGATGTAATTCTGATAGGTCTGCCTTTACATGTTACTTGATCTTTTTCCCTTACTGCTTTCAATATTCTTTGTTTTGTGCATTTGCTGTTTTGACTTTTATGTGATGGGAAGAATTTCTTTTCTGGTCCAGTCTATTTGGAGTTCTGTAGACTTCTTGTGTGTTTATGGACATCTCTTTTTTTTTAGGTTAGGGAAGTTCTATAATTTTTCTATAATTTTGTTGAAGATATTTACTGGCCCTTGGAATCTTCACTCTCTTCTATACCTATTATTCTTAGGTTTGGTCTTCTCATTGTGTCTTGGATTTCCTGAATGTTTTGGTTTAGGAACTTTTTGTATTTTGCATTTTCTTTGACTGTTGTGTCAATGTTTTCTATGGTATCTTCTGCACCTGAGATTCTCTCTTCTATTCTCTTGGTGATGCTTGTGTCTATGACTCCTGATCTCTTTCCTAGGTTTTCTATCTCCTCGGTTGTCTCCCTTTGTGTTTTCTTTATTGTTTCTATTTCCATTTTTAGATCCTGGATGGTTTTGTTAAATTCCTTCACCTGTTTTGTTGTGTTTTCCTGTAATTCTTTAAGGGACTTTTTGTGTTTCCTCTTTCAGGGCTTCTACCTGTTTATCTGTGTTCTTCTGTATTTCTTTAAGGGAGTTATTTATGTCCTTCTTAAAGTCCTCTATCATCATCATGAGATGTAATTTTAAATCAGAGTCTTGCTTTTCTGGTGAATTGGGATATCCAGGGATCACTGTGGTGGGAGAACTGGGTTCTGATGATGGCAAGTAGCCTTGGTTTCTGTTGCTTATGTTCTTGCCCTTGCCTCTCGCCATTTGAATATCTCTAGTGTTAGCTAGTCTTGCTGTTTCTGACTGTGGCTTGTCCCTCCTGTAAGCCTGTGTGTCAGTTCTCCTGGGAGACCAGTTCTCTCTGGGAGCAATTTGGGTATGAAGAGCTGTGGCACAGGGTCAGCTCCAGTGTGCTGATTGAAACCGGAAGGATCCTGTCCCCAGCTGTTCCTTGGTTCCTGTGTCCTGATGACTCTGGGCTGGTTCCTCTTGGGTCAGGAATTTGAGCAGAAGTCGTGGTGTTACCTGTGCTCACAGGTGTGTCAGCATTCCTGGGAGACCAGCTCTCTTCCAGTGGCCTGTCCAACCTATTTTTAAGTAGTATGATGTAAAATTAGAGTAATGTACCATATTTTGTATTGGATCATAACTATATCTTTTATAAGTCTTCTGAGAGACTACAAAAATGCCAATAAAATAAGAGTAAAATAATAATTTTCCCATCGTGTTAATTCCCCTAAACCTATAAATCTATACCTATTGCTCCCTCAGTAAGTTCATCATGTCCTCCAGGGGGCACTAGATAACAATAGTGGGTGGATGTGGTGTGCAGGTGTGAATGATAGGTGTGCAGAATAATACAAAGGACAGCATTCCAAGTGCTTTGGCAATAATACTAGAATCTATCAGTGTGGATCCATACAAATGCAAGCATCCTTGGGATGTGAATGTAGACCATGCAGTTTACTTGGGATTCCTTACAGTCTTTTCTTTTTTAAAGGGAGTCCTACAAGATAAGATTTACAGAGTTAGTATATGCTCATTTTCCAGGGTGCAGAGTTCACTCTCCTATACAAAGAAACAGACAAAGTCACACTTTCATATAGTCTGAGCAACTGTGTCATGAGCACAGATCCTGTGTGGTACTAACCTGCATAGGGAACCTTAGGCTGCACGACATATAGGGACATATGGGGTAGATTCTGTCATGCCACCAGAGACTAGTGAACATGTGTCATTTCCACAACGCCAGGATCCAGCCTAGATCACAAGACTTGAGTTTATACAGGTTGGTGCATGATCAGCTACTACCTATATACCCAAGAAGTCCTATATACTATTCCAAAATATCAGATTCTAGTCCAGGAGAGAATTCATAATTCAATCCTTTATTAACTGTGACTCTTAATGTCTCTTTTCTTTTTTGAGACAGTGTCTGACTGTGTAGACCTGGCTTGCTGGAACTCACTATCCAGACCAGGCTGACCTTGAACTCAGAGAGATCCTCCTACTTCTGTCTCCCAAATACTTGGATTAAAATTATGCACCACTATACCTGGCAGATCTACGTGTTTCCTATCTTGTTATAAAGAATCATCTCAACTTTTGTCTGTCTCAATCTCTAGCTCGTTTTCTGTCTGTTCACACACACACACACACACACACACACACACACATGCACACACAATGTTTACTGAATATCTCAGAAATATAATTTATTGTTAGGCCTGAAATATGTTCTTGTATGTACGTTAACTTCAGTTTGGCCTCATTGCATAAGATGAGATAAAAACTATAGTCTTTAGCCAAATGCCTGACAGTGAGCTACACCTCCTAGCAAGATTATAGTATTTTCAAGATTATTTATTTTCAAGAATAAAATAAAAAATTTTATTCTTATACCTTCTTAGCCCTTAAAATTCAGCATTTTCCTCTTCCAAATATACTTGTAGGATAAAAATCTCATACTTAAAGTAATACTTCTTGCCATGTTGTACTCTGTTAATCTGTCTATGATTCACTGCACTTTTTGCAAATCTTAATCTTTGAGTCATATGCTATTTAGTAGAGGAGAATTCAAAATCTTTGTTAGTGGACTAGGAACTTCAGAATCTAGCTGTGGTTGCCTTTGGATCCTTTATCTTTTTTCCACTCTCCATCTGACTACACTATATTTCCACAAAAGTATTATTTATATATTTTAACATTAGTTACAGATTCACTTTGGGTGTAGATTGCTAATCATTTTGACAAATGCATAATGTTTATTTAACTGTAACAGTAAGGTTTTTTTAAGTCTCTTATTACCCTAAAAAGAATTTGTTGTGAACTGGGAAGATGTCTTAGTTGGTAAAGTGCTTACCTTGTGAACACTTGGACCTGAGTTTCTCAGCACTCATGAAAAAATATGTGTGACAGATGCACTTGTCAACCCAATGCTGCACAGGCAGATTAGGAGGATCCTTGGGGTTTCCTGGCCAGTCTAGCTCCAGGCCAATGAGAGAACTTGTCTCAGAGTGAGATGTAAAGTTTTCCTTGGATAATACTTCATGTTGTCCTCCAGCACCCCCCTTCCACACACACACGTGCTCACACTCACTCACTCTTAGGTACACACTCACATACACTCACACACACACTCACACACACACTCACACATATACACACTCACATACACTCACACACACACTCACACACATACACACT
>NW_021604613.1:2168794-2257219 GCF_004785775.1 Grammomys surdaster
CACATACACTCACACACACACTCACACACATACACACTCACATACACACTCACACACAATTATTCATTCTCTGCTTTTGTAGACAGCTCCTATTCCTATCTAACTCCTGGTGAATCCTGCTGTAATTTTTAGTCTTATAAGGTTTCCTTTGATAGTATGTAATATTAATAGGACTTTATAATATATATATGTATAATATATATCATACATATATATACACATATATGTATAATATATATATATGTGTGTGTGTGTGTGTGTGTGTATACTCTTTTGAGTTCCTGATACAGTTGCCACAACCAGGACTAGTGAAAAGCAATGATAACCATGAAGCCAGCACAGCTGTCTGACAGTTCAGCAGAGCTGAGCTGGATGCTGTTTTTTTGCCACTGTGTTCTTTCACATTGGGTTTCTGATTAGTACATGTTGCATTTGTGCTGGACTTTTTACATTATGATTAATTTGTATCTTTTCCCCAGAAAGTTATTTCTGCTCCAGATCAGATTACAAGTTTCCTCCTGTATGTCGTCTATAGGACACTGACCCTAGAAAATAAAAACTTAATACCAAGGTTAATTTTGCCTACAACTTTTGATAGTATATGTGATATAAAGTAATATAAAAGAAACTGTAAGAATTTCCTAATCATAAGGAGACTGGCTCACATTAAGTTATAGTGAGGTCTTTTAACTAAAGACCAAAGAGAAAATAAATAAATAGAGCAAGCCAGACTGCAACATGGGAGAGCTTTCTAAATTTTTAGCTGGGCTAACTCACAAGTTGTCCTTCAACTACTGTGCATTGTTCAAGATTGGGGAACTTGTCTAGACTGACTCAGATATTTTTCTATCTGATTTATGTTTTACTTTCCTGAAGAATATATTGTCATATGTAATAAATTCTTACATAATCGAAAAGGATTTGAGATTGGTAATACCTATTTTCTCTGTTTTATAACACTTGTCCAGGGACAAAATGATATAATCTGTGTTTCTTTTGAAGTCATAAGTTTGCCTCTTTTGTAGAATCTGTATAAATAAAAAACCATCCTGGTGGCTAGTCAGAGAAGCAAGATTCTCCCAGCCATGGTCTCTGACCCATTCATCCATTACTTCCCTCTGCCTGCTCTTCATCTCATCTGCTGGGACCCGTCCAGCTGCTGAGGCTGCCTCAGCTATATGATACGGACTTAAGGTTTGTTCACACTATTATGTATACTATCAAGGATCCATCTCTTATATTTAAGAGAGAAAGCGAGTTTCTCTAATTCCACTTGTCCTCATGACCTTGAACATTTTTTCTAGAATGCCTGGTTCCCTATTGTTTCCTTGTTTTATATAGTTCAACTTCTTTGTCAATGTAGTATGTCTATGCTAGACAGACATAGGCATTTTTTTTCTATATTACTTGACACATCCTGAAAGGACTTTGAGATTCAGAGAAAACTGAAAATACATTTAGTTAATTAAAAAATATGCAGGAGCCACAACATTTACATTGGAAAGCAAGTGACTTTTGGGGGAGATAGTGTAGGCTAGTTTGTTTTTAGTAATGTTAAACTATAGAAATTTTAAGAATTTATTATTTCATAATCACATTAATTTACATAAGAAACCCCTTTTTTACATAACACACCTCAATTATATATTTCAATCTAACCTGAGTCCAAAATTCTATGATTAGAATTTAAGAGCAATTTCTTTGCTTTCACTAAAATATAAACATTTAATAACTTGATTCTTGAGAAGATAATGTACCTTTTCAGTCCAATCTAAGTTCAAAATTCCACAATTAGAATTTAAAAGCAGCTCCTTTGCTTGCACTAAAATACAAGTACTTAATTTGAGAAGATAAAGTACCTTAGCATTAACTTTATACTCAATACCATTTGTTGAAAGGTAATTAATATTTCTTGCCCCCAGCCCTTGTCCTTCACCCCACATACCATGTTACGTTCCAGATCTAAGCCTGAGACATGCATACAAAATGCTTCACTCTTACTGGAACCAGTGACCACCCCACAGTGGCTTTGTCCTACTAATCAAGCTTTATGTGACCATTCAACTGACTGATTTATCTCTCATGTTTCACATGCTATACGTACCCATTATCGTTTGTAGATGAAGAGTGTGTATCAACATGGTCTCTTAGTCGATTTTTAGTTTTCATTTAAGCAGGGGAAATTTTTAGAACAATTTAAAATGACATCCTTATTTTTAAATTAAGTGGCATGCATAAGCCTGCCACAATTAACACCCAAAATTCAGTGTGACCTTCATGGCAGCTGGTGATAGTCTAATATTTCTGAGTAGTGCAGGAAAGGTGAAAGGGCACATCGCCTTTCAACGTGCATATGTAATTGCAGTAAGTATTAATAGGAGGACATACTTGTGGATAACTCTGGAATTCTTATCTATATTTAAAATTAGGAACAGTTATGTGAATTTGATATAAATGTCTGTCATCGGTGGTGTTTGATTATCAATTTCCCTGGTACATTTTGTAAGAACTGTAAGTGTATGGTAACCTTCTATATTTGGGATTTGTGACAAGTAGTGGAGATGTGTTTAAAATGCTTCTAAATTCTTTCATTTATAACAGTAATTGTTCAGAAATTATAACTATGAAAGTATTTTTAGATTTTATTATTTTGTAAGAGCAGGCCTGGCAGAATTTCAAAATAAAATTTCATATATGAAACTCAATTCTAAACTGTTGGTTTTGTTTGTCTTTGAGTCAGGTCTCCTGTAGTCTAAGCTCTCCTTAACTCACTATTATGCCATCTCAGTCTCTCAGTTGCTAGAATTACCAGTGCATGTGGCAAGATCTAGGGACTGTCTGCTTTTATGACTCCAAAAGAAACTTCCAGAATAAAGAATGGTGTTTCTTTTTCTTTTTTTTAATTTATTTTTTCTCAAATCGTAATTCATTCCCACAGGGGTTATAAACACAGAAAGGCAGGACGTGGGGAAGGGAATGGCACTGGAGTGTGGGTGTTCAGGGGGTGATACAGATATCTTTCAGAACCGGGTATCGGCTGGGTGAAGGTTCAGGGGACAAGTCACTATGACTCTGCCTATGACTCACTTGTCCTTATCTAAGTTGGTATTATCTGCCAAGGCTACCTATTTACAAGATCTATGACTACTCAGGCTTATAAATTTCCACAAAAGCTGCCTGTTTACATTAGCTTATAGCCATCTGTTTCAATGTTTTTTCCACTGAGACCCAAGACTTGGTGTTAGTATACATGTATGACAGGCCTGTTGCTGATTTTAGGCCTATGGCTGATTTTAGGCCTTCAGTGTATAAGTGGGGCTGCCCCTGACATCTCCTCCCTTCTCTAAGTATAGAAGGGTTGTGGCAATTCTAAACTTGCGAAGGCGGGATAGAGGCCTGACCTCTAGTACTTGAAGGGGACCTTGTAATGGCTCCGGTCCCCCTGTCGTTGTCCAGTGAGGCATGAGGGCCATACCCATCCCAATGTCTTTTCCCTGGAGAGGGGATACTTTTGACATCAACACCTATGCAGTCAGGCTTGTCCCTCAGGGAACCCAGATAGATATTTTTATCCTTTATTTATATTCCCTTGCAGTGCTTAGCCTCAACAGATGCCCTTCAACAGAAGAATGGATGCAGAAAATGTGGTACATTTATACAATGGAGTACTACTCAGCTATTAAAAACAATGAGTTCATGAAATTCTTAGGCAAATGGATGAATTCAGATCACCTGTCAGAGGGGGTTCTGGGTGGCCCCTCTCTGCTTGGTCTAGGGGCAGAAGTTCCCCATTTTAGGTTGGGTGGAGATGGGTTTTGGAAACACCCTGTATAAAGTAACAACCTCATCTTGAGTCTCATGGTCCTCCATAGCTAACTTATGATAATGTATCTAAGTAGGTTTTGCTACCAAATTATTTATCTGTTGTATCAGAGTTAGTCCGCCTATTTGAGGCCCAGGGACCAGCAGAAAAAAGCAAAAAGAACCCAAATATTGGACCCAGGATGGGAGGAAATAGGGTTGACAACCTTGGAGAGGCTGCAAATCAATTCTTGTACCAGCATTCATCTGTCTCTTTCTCTCTCTGATTTTTCTTGGGACCTTCACTACCTATTTCATGCTCTCTTTAACCCTCCCTGTCTTGTCTATGTAAAGGCAACCTTCTTCTTTAAGGGCTGTACACAGTCAAGAGCTGTACACATCCTTTTCTATTGTAATAGAGTAAATTCAGTTCAATAAGGATCTTTGCGATTTTAGGAGGTCTCTTCAGACAGCAAAACGAGGGATTTCTTCAGATTAGTGATGTCAATCTCTAGCTGTTTGATGTTCTTCTCAGTGGCCCTTCAAAGGTCTGAGTAGTATAAGCTCGGAGGCCAGCATCTGGATTAGAACTTCTAACAGCAGACATCACAGGTGATTCATTTTTACCTGTAAAGGAAAAAGAAGAGAATTCTCAGGGAGATTTCTCTTCCCTGGATGTAAATTGTTATTCATCGTATTTATGGTTGGGCCTGGCTTTGTGGGGGTATCTATTTTTTTCATTAATCTTTTTGGTAGCCGGTTAGCTGTGCCTTCTGTAATATCGGACAGGCATATCAGTCCTCGGCCCCATAAGGGAACTGGGTCTGGGCCATTCCCTTTAAGGGTAAGAGAGTCCATCCCCATATCTGTGACAAAGTTTTGTTGCTCTCGGTGGTGCCAGAGGCAGTCAGCAACAGATTTGCCATGAGCTTTCAGCTTTAGAGAGTTAAAAGTGAACAAGTCATGATGGAGAGTACTTCAGGAGGACTCTTTCTGAGGGGGTACCGTTCCCCATCTTTTGTTTTTAAAGCCAATTTTTCAGAGTTCTTGTAAAATTAGGGCAGAAAGTCCCAACAGTCGCTCCTTCCACACTCAGAGAGTCATGAAGACCCTATTTAAGGATATATAAATCTATATTAATAATCTTTTGTCAAAGGACTGTTATAGCACCGCCGACAACTAATCAGACTATATAATATATCGATTAGTAATAGCTTCTTCTACTTTTTGTGAGATTACCTCTCTTTTGTCAATTAATTGTTGAGGAAAATTAGGATTTATCTCTCTCTTGAGAATATTGAACAGAGACTTAAATTCTTTTGTGGAGAGCTTAAAATAGGATCTTAGCCAATTAGCAAATCCTAGAAGCTTTTGAAAATAATTTCAAATAAGTAAACTCTCTCCCTCTCTCTTTTTTTTAAGACCCTTTATCTGTGTGTTTTTTTTAATATTATACATATTTACCTTTCAGTGTTATCTCCTCTCCCATTCTCCCCCAAAACCCCTTATCCCATACCCCTTCCTCCTAATTTTTCTGAGGGTGTGCTCCAAACATCCTTCCAGTCCCATCTCCCTGCTCTCCAATTCCCACACAGTAGGGGATCCAAACTTTTGGGGACCATGGCCCTCCAATTTCACTGAAGTCTAACAAGGTCACCCTCAATTCCCTATACAGGTGCATGAGTCCCTCCCTTTGTGCTCTCGGGCTGGCGGTTTAGACTTTGGTAGCTCTGGTTGAAACTTTTGATACACCTTCTTGAAAGGACCAAAGCATCCACACTTTGGTCTTCCTTCTTCTATGTGAGTTTTATGTGGTCTATACATAGTTTCTTAGAAATTGTGAGCTTTTGGGCTAATATCCACTTAACAGTGAGTGCATACCACGTATGTTCTTTTGAGATTGGGTCACCTCACTCAAGATGATATTTTCCAGCTGCATCCATTTGCCTAAGAATTTCGTGAACTCATTGTTTTTAATAGCTGAGTAGTACTCCATTGTATAAATGTACCACATTTTCTGCATCCATTCTTCTGTTGAAGGGCATCTGGGTTCTTTCCAACTTCTGGCTGTTATAAATAAGGCTGCTATGAACATGGTGGAGCATGTGTCCCTGTTGTACGTTGAAACGTCTTTGGGTATATGCCCAGGAGTTGTATAGCTGGGTCCTCAGGTAACACTATGTTGAATTTTCTGAGATACCACCAGACTGCTTTCCATAGTGGTTGTACCAGTTTACAATCCCACCAACAGTGGAGGAGTGTTCCTCTTTCTCCACATCCTCGCCAACATCTGCTGTCACCTGTATTTTTTATCTTAGCCATTCTGACTGGTGTGAGGTGGAATCTCAGTGTTGTTTTCATTTGCATTTCCCTGATGACTAGGGATGCTGAACACTTCTTTAGGTGCTTCTCAAACATTCGAGCTTCCTCAGTTGAGAATTCTTTGTTCAGCTCTGTGCTCCATTTTTTAATAGGGTTCTTTGATTGTCTAGAGTCTAATTTCTTCAGTTCTTTCTATACCTTGGGTATTAGCCCTTTATCAGATGTAGGGTTGGTGAAGATCTTTTCCCAATCTGTTGGTTGCCCCTTTGTCCTATTGACTGTGTTCTTTGCTTTACAGGAGCTTTGCAGTTTTATGAGGTCCCATTTGTCAATTCTTGGTCTTAGAGCACAGGCCATTGGTGTTCTGTTCAGGAACTTTTCTCCTGTGCCTATGTGTTCCAGGCTTTTCCCCAGTTTCTCTTCTATTAGTTTCAGTGTAGCTGGTTTTAGGTGGAGGTCTTTGATACACTTGGAATTGAGTTTTGTACAAGGAGATAAGTATGGATCAATTTGCATTTTTCTACATGCTGACCTCCAGTTGGACCAGCACAATTTGTTGAAAATGCTGTCTTTTTTCCACTGGATGGTTTTAGCTCCTTTGTCAAAGATCAAGTGACCATAGGTATGGGGGTTCATTTCTGGGTCTTCTATTCTATTCCATTGATCCTCCCGCTTATCTCTGCTCCAATACCACACAGTTTTTACCACTATTCCTTTGTAGTACAGCTTAAAGTCAGGGATAGTGATTCCCCCAGAAGTTCTTTTATTGCTGAGAGTAGTTTTCACTATCTTGGGGTTTTTTTTGTTATTCCAAATGAATTTTAAGATTGCTCTTTCTATTTCTGTGAAGAATTGAGTGGGAATTTTGATGTGGATTGCATTAAATCTGTAGATGGCTTTTGGCAAAATAGCCATTTTTACTATATTAATCCTTCCAATCCATGAGCATGGGAGATCTTTCCATCTTCTGAGATCTGCTTCAATTTCTTTCTTCAGGGGCATGAAGTTCTTGTCATACAGGTCTTTTACTTGCTTGGTTAGGTTCACACCCAGGTAGTTTATATTATCTGTGACTATTGTGAAGGGTGTCATTTCCATAATTTCTTTCTCAGCCTGTTTATCTTTTGAGTAGAGGAAGGCTACTGATTTGCTTGAGTTAATTTTATATCCAGCCACTTTGTTAAAGTTGTTTATCAGGTTTAGGAGTTCTCTGGTGGAAGTTTGGGGGTCACTTAAGTATACTATCATATCATCTGCAAATAGTGAGATTTTTGACTTCTTCCTTCCCAATTTGTATCCCTTTGACCTCCTTGTGTTGCCTAATTGCTCTGGCTAGGACTTCCTACTATATTAAATAAATAGGGGGGAGTGGGCAGCCTTGCCTAGTCCTTGATTTTAGTGGGATTGCTTCAAGTTTCTCTCCATTTAGTTTGATGCTGGATACTGGTTTGCTGTATATTGCTTTTACTATATTTAGGTATGGACCTTGAATTGTTGATCTTTCCAAGACTTTTATCATGAATGGGTGTTTAATTTTTTCAAATGCTTTCTCAGCATCTAGTGATATGATCATGTGGTTTTTTTCTTTGAGCTTGTTTATATAGTGGATTATATTGATGGATTTCCGTATATTGAACCAGCCCTGCATTCCTGGGATAAAGCCTACTTGATTGTGATGGATAATTGTTTTGATGTGTTCTTGGATTCGGTTCGCTAGAATTTTATTGAGTAATTTTGCATCAGTGTTCATAAGGGAGATTGGTCTGAAGTCCTCTTTCTTTGTTGGGTCTTTGTGTGGTTTAGGTATGAGCATAATTGTGGCTTCATAGAATGAATTGGGTAGTGTACCTTCTGTTTCTATTTTGTGGAATAGTCTGAAGAGAATTGGAATTAGGTCTTCCTTGAAGGTCTGATAGAATTCTGCACTGAAACTGTCTGGTCCCGGACTTTTCTTTGTAGGGAGACTTTTAATGACTGCTTCTATTTCTTTGGGGGGGGTTATGGGACCGTTTAGATGGTTTATCTGGTCCTGATTTAACATTGGTAACTGGTATTTGTCTAGAAAATTGTCCATTTCATCCAAATTTTCCAATTTTGTGGAGTATAGGCTTTTGTGGTAGGATCTGATGATTTTTTTTAATTTCCTCAGTTTCTGTTGTTATGTCACCCTTTTCAGTTCTGATTTTATTAATTTGGATACTGTCTCTCTGCCCTCTGATTAGTCTACCTAAGGGTTTATCTATCTTGTTGATTTTCTCAAAGAACCAGCTCCTGGTTTTATTGATTCTTTGGATAGTTCTTTTTGTTTCTATTTGGTTGATTTCAGCCCTGAGTTTGATTCTTTCCTGCCATCTACTCCTCTTGGGTGTATTAGCTTCTTTTTTTTTCTAGGTCTTTCAGGTGCATTGTCAAGCTGCTAGTGTATGCTCCCTCCAGTTTCTTTTTGTAGGCACTTAGAGCTATGAATTTTCCTCTTAGCACTGCTTTCATTGTATCCCATAGATTTTGGTATGATGTGTCATCATTTTCATTAAATTCTAAAAACTTTTTAATTTCTTTCTTTATTTCTTCCCTTACTAGATTATCAAGGAGTTGGGTGTTGTTCAGTTTCCATGTGAATGTGGGCTTTCCATTGTCTTTGTCATTTTTGAAGACCAGGCTTAGACCATGGTGATCTGATAGGATGCAGGGGATTACTTCAATTTTTTTATATCTGTTGAGGCCTGTCTTGTGCCCAATTATATGGTCTATTTTGGAGAAGGTACCATGAGGCGCTGAGAAAAAGGTATATTCTTTTGCTTTAGGGTGAAATAAATGTTCTATAGATATCTATTAAGTCCATTTGGTTCATAACTTCTGTTAGTTTCACTGTATCTCTATTTAGTTTCTGTTTCCATAATCTATCCATTGCTGAGAGTGGGGTGTTGAAGTCTCCCACTATTATTGTGTGAGGTGCAATGTGTGCTTTGAGCTTTAGTAAGGTTTCTTTTATGAAAGTGGGTGCTCTTGTATTTGGCGCATAGATATTCAGAATTGAGAGTTCATATTGGTTGACTTTTCCATTGACAAGTATGAAATGTCCTTCCTTATCTTTTTTGATAGCTTTACGTTGAAAGTCGATTTTATTCTATATTAGAATGGCTACTCCAGCTTGTTTCTTAGGGCCATTTGCTTGAAAAATTGTTTTCCAACCTTTTACTCTAAGGTAGTGTCTGTCTTTGTCACTGAGGTGGGTTTCCTGTAAGCAGCAAACCTGTTTGCGTATCCAATCCGTTAGCCTATGCCTTTTTATTGGGGAATTGAGTCCATTGATGTTAAGAGATATTAAGGAGAGGGTGTTGTTGCTTCCTGTCATTTTTGCTAATTGTGGAGACATCATTTGTGTGGTTGTCTTCTTTTGGGTTTGATGGAAAAGGATTATTTTCTTGCTCTTTCTAGAGTATGATTGCCCTCCTTGTATTGGAGCTTTCCTGCTATCATCCTTTGTAGAGCTGGATTTGTGGGAAGATACTGTGTAAATTCGGTTTTGTCATGGAATATCTTAGTTTCTCCGTGTATGGTAATTGAGAGTATTGCTGGGTAAAGTAGCCTGGGCTGGCATTTATGTTCTCTTAGGGTCTGTATGATATTTGTCCAGGATCTTCTGGCTTTTATGGTATCTGGTGAGAAGTCAGGTGTAATTCTGATAGGTTTGCCTTTATATGTTACTTGGCCTTTTTCCCTTGCTGCTTTTAAAATTCTTTCTTTGTTTTGTGCATTTTTTGTCTTGATTATTATGTGATGGAAGGTATTTATTTTTTGATCTAGTCTGTTTGGCATTCTGTAGGCTTCTTGTGTAATTATGGGCATCTCATTCCTTAGGTTAGGGAAGTTTTCCTCAATAATTTTGTTGAAGATATTTATTGGCCCTATAAGTTGGGAATCTTCACTCTCATCTATACCTACTATCCTTAGGTTTGGTCTTCTCATTGCGTCCTGGATTTCCTGGATGTTTTGTGTTAAGAACTTTTTGCATTTTGCGTTTTCTTTGACAGTTGTGTCAATATTTTCTAAGGTATCTTCTGCACCTGAGATTCTTTCTTCTATCTCTTGTATTCTGTTGGTGATGCTTGTGTCTATGACTCCTGATTTCTCTCTTAGGTTTTCTATCTTCAGGGTAGTCACCCTTTGTGATTTCTTTATTGTTTCTACTTCCATTTTTATGTCCTGGATGGTTTTGTTCAATTCCTTCATCTATTTGTTTGTGTTTTCTTGTAATTCTTTAAAGGATTTTTGTGTTTCTTTAAGGACTTCATCCTGTTTTCCTGTGTTCTCCTCAAGTTTTTTGATAGTGTTATTTACTTCCTTCTTATAGTCCTCTATCATCATCATTAGAAGTGATTTAAGATCTGTTCTTGCTTTCCTGGTGATATGGGGAGTTCAGGACTTTCTAATGTGGGAGAACTAGGTTCTGATGATGGCAAGTACCTTGGGTTGCTGGTGCTCGTGTTCTTGCGCTTGCCTTTTGCCATCTGGATCACCTTTGTGCTATCTGTGCTGTCTCTGACTGGGGCCTGTCTTTCCTATTATCTAGGTTGTGTCAAAACTGTTTGGGATGGGTTTTGCTGCTGGGGTTAGAGCTGAGGCCCAAAATGTGCTCCGTGCTCAGGTGGAAACCGGAAGGGGCCCGGGCTCTGGGTCAGGAGTGGATTCCTGGGTCCCAGTGGGTCCCATTTGCTCCCTGATCGGGGTCAAGTATTGCCACCTCCTAGCCTAAGATACTGCTTGAGTTAGAGCTACTGAGATCCCCCACTTCCTCTGGGTTCTGTGAGATTGGGTGCAGAGCTGACTCCCGGGATCTGCTCGGGCTCAGACCAGAAGGAGCCCGCGCCCCCGGCCAGGAGTGAGTTCCTGGGTACCAGTGGGTCCTGGTTGCTCCCTGTTTGGGGGCAAGTATTGCCACCTCCTAGCCTAAGATACTGCTTGGCAGATAGGTCCTGAGAGCCCCGATTCCTCTGGGTTCTGTGAGATTGAGTGCAGAGCTGCCTCCCGGGATCTGCTGAGTGCTCGGGCCCAGACTGGATGGAGTCTGTACTCTGGGCCAGGAGTGAATTCCTGGGTCCCAATGGGTCCCAGTTGCTCCCTGTTTGGGGCAAGTGTTGCTTTTTCCTTACCTGGGATGCTGCCTGAGTTAAAGTTCCTGGGAGTCCCTCTTTCTCTATGTTTTCTGGGGTTGGGTACAGAGCTGCTGCCTGTGACCTGCTCTATGCTCAGGTCTAGACCGGAAGTCAAGAGTGGTGTTTCTTATGATTAGCGTCTGCATAGATTTCCTTTGTTTTCTGGCTTCCCTCATTTTCTGTTCTTTACTTAGCTTTTACTGTATTCACACCATGCCATTTGCTTTAGATGTGAGATACTTAAGTAAGAAGAAAAACTAAACTGAAAGGGCTTTATGGAGAAATTTTAAGAGGCTCTTCTTTATATGTTTCTTTTTAAATTTTGTTTTGAAATTAAAATATAACTACATAAGTTTCTTCTTCCTCTCATCAACCCCCTCTCACATACCAATGTAGTACTTTATCCTACAGAGATACTAAGAGATATCTCTTAGTACAGAGATACTAAGAGTACTTTATCCTAAACAGAGTTGTTTGGCTGAGTTTATATGCAGAAATAATGAGTATCTTTCCAGAAGAATATTCACACATGGATTCTCGTCAATGGCTCCATGTAGGAGAGTCCAGATCATTTTTACTTATTCCATTAGATTTTTCTGTAGCATCTGACTGTTGTAGACACTAACAAGACTCATACAAATTATTATCTCATTGATTCTGCCTACTCAATAAGTCCCAGAGGACAGTATGCCTGAGTGCACCGAGATATTTCATGTGAAATATGTGTCTATCAGGTAAAGAAGTCTCTAAATATAATTTGTTTTTCAGAATTACTATATCTCTTCATTATGCACATAATTTTTTTCTTCTATTTTCTATGTTTTGCTTTGCTTTTGAGACAGAATTCCGCTATGTATCTCTAGCTTGCTTGGTATTTAGTGTGAAGCCAGTGCTGGCTTGTAACTCATAATCACTCTCCTGCTTCGATCTCCCAACTGTCAAAATTGTAGGTATGCAACACCACCTCTACTCCACACTTGTTTCTCTAATACTCGGTTTGCCAGGTTTTATAGCTCTACCTCTCTTTATTATGTACACAATTGCCAAATCTACATATATTGTATATGTGTATGTATATATACATATACAATTCTATTACACGTATTTTCTAAATCTAACAAAACCGATCCAAATAAATGAATATATACATCTTCTTCCCAACCGTCTGCTTTTCCTGTCTGCCAGCTCTCTGGCCTTCCTTCTTTCCCTAATACAGTTGTCCATCTCGTTTTCATCCTGCTGCTCTCATTATCTCTCAAAACACACTAAAAGAGGGTGTGACACCTTTAACATCATCTGGACACTCACTTAATAGACAACAAATATCCAATTTCATTTGGAGGGTTTACTTAATTTCACACCCATTTGAAATAACCAGTTATTCATGAGCAGTCTCAGCTCTTGTATGAAGGCTTTCCATTTCTAACAACTGGTCCTATATATGCACCAAATGTATTGGATATGGCACAATATGTAGCTTTCCAGCTCTGCTTGGAAAAGGCTCCTTGGTACCCTCGGGATATGCATTTGAAGAAGGAGAAATATAAGACCAGAGAAGTAATGGTCCTTTCATTACACAGGCAAGACGTGGCCATCCCCCAACTGACAAACTTGTAGCAGAAATTAAATGGAGTAAATACATTCTGAGGTTTAGATAAAAACAAATGAACAATGTTCAAGTAATGGATGAGACTTGGGGAGGTGTTGAATAGTGCTCATCAAGGATTACACTGTCTTTGACTTGTGCAAAAAAGAAAAATGACCCTATTTTCATCAAGACTGTCATCATCTGTGGAGGAATGGAAGGGGCTGGGCAGGAGTTGACAACTTTTATAGTCAAAGAAAATGGTGACTATTTCGGTAAGAAGGAATATTAATGACAGCTCAGAGATTTCCAGAAAATAGTAACTACACTCATACAGAGTAGGAAAGAGAAGCAGAAGTGAGTGTGGACAGACACAGGAGTCCCTGAATGTGACAGAGCCTTAGTTCCTTACTAATTCATTTAACTTACATTTGTTATTCAGCTGTCCACAGACATTTACATTCATAGAACTGGTGAAATTTTATAACTCTCTGACACGTCAACATAGAATTGCCTGCTTTTATTTCATGAAATATCTAAGGAATAAAACAATCCATTATCTTACTTAAAATATCAGAGGTCTTTTAAAACACTTAATTTTGCACAAAATAAACTCTAAACTCAGTGTAGACATTTTTATAATTGGCAGAATTTTGCTTTTTTTAATTAATGAGGAATTGCTAAAAATTAGTAAACACTAAACTTCCACTTGAACAGAGGAGCTGGGGAGCTACTAATGAAACTTCATCACCTTAGACAAACAGCCACAAATCACCAGTCAAGTGGAAAGCTTGAGCACCAAAGACCAGCAGCATTGCTGAGCCTTACCGTATGATAACAGGCTTGGAAGGGCTTGGCAAATGCTGCACTTCCAGTGTCCTAGAGAATAATGATTTATGTTTAGTAAACAGGGCAAATGCCGGCTCTGCTTTTTTTAAATTTGTATTTTCTAATGATGTGCTAGGAAAGAATTTGGAATTTGTACATTAGTTTTTAATTATAAAACTTGTAATTTATGGTCCTCATTTTTAAAAATTAGCCTTTCGTGTGTATTGTGGATGAGATTAAAAATATTCCACCCATGTGTGTTTTTAAACATCCATCAATGCTCTGGCAATTATATATAAGTTGAATATAATAATTAAATTTCCCACTCTCTTCTGCAACATTAGCTGACATTTTTCTTGTATATTTTACTGTTTATAGTTTTCTGTTAAAGAGATGTTGAAAATGGAATGGTAGCTATTCTCTTATTTACAGGAATTGAACATTTGCAGGAATTTTAAGAATTGTACCATTATTGACCTAAGTCTACATTATATTATAAAGGAAACTAAAGAACATATAAATCATGCCAAAAATACTTAGAATGGGGAGGGCAAGATGCCTCAGGGAATTGTAATTTGACCCAAAGCCTGTCACCTGTTAAAATTTATCCCGGGTCAGAAGTGACTGAAACCATCAGCGCAGAACAGGTGTTCAGGATCGTGTGTAAAGCGAATGGCCTCAGGACCGTCCCTGTTTGACACGTGTGTGCACTGCTGGAACTGCCCCAGGATCGTGTGTAAAGCAAATGGCCTTGAGGACCATCTCTGTCTGACGTGTGTGTGCACTGCGGGAACCACCCCAGCATTAATTGATAACTATGCTGGCAATCTTGATGGAGGTGCCAAGGACTGGCTGGCCGGAACTCTTTTCACCCCTTCTAATATGCCTTTTAAAATAGGTTCAAGTGTACTGTGCAGTGGGAAACTCTGTGTATGAAACTCCTTTTTCACACCTTTCTGCTGGCTGGGTCAACTTTGAGTACAGCTTTCTAGCCCTGGAGTGTCTACAGATTTGTACCATTTCTTGGTGCCCATGTCTAAACTCTATTCTAGATTATTTTGTTTCTGTTACTAAATATATTGCAGTGCTGCTGCGGTTGCTGGTCTCTACTCAATGGCTACTTAGTAGAGGAGTTTTGCTGCTTTCAACTTGTTATAGAGTTTTGAAGATATTTAAGGAGTGAATAACTGAATAAGTCATTACAGATTCTTTCTTTTAATGTGTGTTGTATTTAAATAAATATTATGTAACTAAATAAGTTTTAAAACCCCTAGACAAATATCTACAAACTCTTTTAAATATATTTTCCTTCCAATTAATGTTGTTTTATTAATTCCTGAGCATAATATTATCATCTATGTATTTTTTAGAATATATTAATTATACGTAATAACTGACATTTTCATACTTGTAAATGCTAGTTCCTCTTGTCTGTCTGTCTTCCTTGTGGTCCATGAGTTTCACTGGGGTTGCCTACAAAAGCATGGGTAAGGGGGTATTTACAGGACCATAGGCACTGTACCATTAATTATGCCACCAAAGAAAATGGTTCTCCCTCTCTTTATTAACTGCCTTATGAGCCCCTTACTTCTGCATGTCAGGATGATGAGGGGTCAAAACAGTTCTTGTATACCTCATTACATACAGCTGCTGTGAATTCAGGAGCATTGTGGCATGCAATGCCCAGCAAATGGTTTTCCATACCTTCTGCACTGGCTTTTAAAGTCCTTTCCACCTTCTTCTGCAATATTCTCTGAAATTTGGATGGGGGATACAGGCGTCCTGTTTATAGCTGAACATTCAACAGCCATTCATTCTCATCACTTTGATCAGTGGTGGGACTCTGCAGTTAATTATGAATTTTGACCAAATCTAACCCATTCTCCTCCAAATCTTCCAGGACATACCCTGACATAGCCCCTCCCAACTTCCTGGCTTTTTCTTGCCCCTCTCCTCTTTTTCTTCCGCCTCCTTTTTCTCCTCCTTCTCCTCCTCTTAAATAACTGAGTCCATTTGATGGTGCCAATAGGGGCATGAGTGTGGGCCATTCACTAGAGCATAGGCAATCTTCCTGTGCCATATCCCCAAAGAAAAACGACTCTTCTAGAGCAGATATCTGTTGTCCATGGCTCTACTACCTTTGATCAGCTTTACTATACCAGGCACAAATACCTTTCTGTGGTATAGTCCTGAAATCTGATAAGAAGGCACTATTGCCGCACTCTGTACATCTTGCCTGCCAGTATGGCATCCAGGGGTCAGTGCTGAGGAAGAACATTTCTATCTGTTCTACAGCAGCCTGCATAGTACCTGCCAATATAATGGATGGAAGCTAGTGGCAAGAAGAAGTCTCTCTGTGCACCGACTTGCTTCTGTTCGTAGAGTTCAGATGTTTCTAGAATGTCATTTAATAAGTGAGTTCAGACTGTATCCTTTTTTGTATTAATTCTACTTTTCAAGATTTTCCCCTAATAGTCATCTATGGTATTACATGTATTTTTAATTCATTCCTTTTAAAAATGTTTTATTGAATTGTTTTTTCTAGGTGTCTCACAATTTATCTATTCAACATGTGTTAGACCTTTAGACAGCATTTATGGTGTTTTCTTTTGGTAATACTATAAGTGAAATAATTCTGAACATTTGAAAACATTTCATTTTAGATGTATGTGTTTACCTGAGTATGAATAGCTAGATGTAGGCTTGCTAGGTCATGTGATGAATATGTTTACTTAATTCGTTATAATAAATGACCAAACTCTTTCTCAAAACTATATACTCTTTCAGTAATAAGTTTTAGACATTCTATGTGAATCTTTGTATTAATAAAATTTACCTCAGTACTTTCAAGTTTGTGCTACTAATAAATCTTTGTTCTAAAGTGCTTGACTATTTTTATTATTCAAGGCAATAAGACTCACTGAGGCAACTCTCAAGACATCTTGCTACTTCTTGCTGGCAAAGTCCTGGCTAGAGTTCTCTTGGACAGGCGGTTATGCAGCTCTGCCAAGTATGTGCTCCCAAAATCACAATGTGGCTATGGGCCACTGCACAGTACAGCTGACTCAATCTTTGCAGCCTGCTTGGATTTAGGAAAGTCAAGGCTTAAGTCAGCCTGTGCCTTACAAGACTGCAGATTTGAGAAGATTCACTTGTTTCTCCCGATTAAATTAAACTCTCACAGAACTCCTGAGCTTTGTATAGCAAATATTTGAAATACACTGACAGAAAGAGCATAAAGTTGGGTGGGTAGGGATATAGGGGGGACCTTGGAGGAGTTGGCAAGGGGAAAAATATGATTCAACTATTTTTCATGGAAAACTTAAATAAAAAGAAAAGCAAATAAAAAAGTATTATGGATATTAAATATTCTGGAACAGAAGTATTAAAAAGTGTAATCCTAGACATATTATCCATAACACGGTGAAATAATATGATTAAGTAAAAAATTACAGAATTTTGGCAATATGTTTTAACTCATAATTTTGAGAGGTCTTGATTTTAATTTGATGGTATGTTTTTGATTATACTAAAAAATAATAAAAGCACTTTTTTAGTTGTTTTCTATGATGTACATAGGTATATTGTAATTAAGAATTCCCTTTCTACTACCACAACTTGAATGGCATAGTGGGGCCCTTTCTAGCTGTTCAATGTGTCCCTTGAAGCAGAACAGAGGAGACTCAGAGTTCTGAGTCAAGCAGATCAAGTATTAGAAGACCAATGACTCAACCTCTTTAAGCCAGGTGAACGTACTGTGTGGATGTGTGGTATAAATTAATAGACATCGGTTCATGTACTAGTAAGCAAAGTTTGGCAAGTTATTAAAAAGATATATTATAACCATATCTGAAATTTTGACAATAGCTAAATAAACTATAAATTAAGAAATCTGCAGTCTCACTTTATTATAAAAACAACCAAATGGCTTTTTGATAGTGATGACCTGGAGGGAAGTCACAAGAACATCTTTGAAGACTACCTCTGGAACTTGGTTTCTTTGAGCTTTATAAAACCTGAATAGAATTTGCCATAGCTAACCAGATTTAATGATGGACACAATCCCATGAAAAATACTCAATTTAAACACAGCCTGCATTTGTACCACAAGCTGGTCATAATCCTAGAAAGCCAAGCCATCCTGAGGCCAGGAACTTGGGGGAGAAATGCTGTGCAGAGTGCACAGAAAAACAGCTGCACTTTCTAAATTTTCAAGTATTGGAACTTTCAGATAGGGAGACGCAGACTACCCAAATGAATGGGATGTATTTCAAGAACAGGTTCCATAGCCAAGATAGAAAGATTGCCTCTAGCTTGTAATGGGCCAGTCAAGAACAGTAGAAAGGAGATGTAAATAGTTGGCTTTGCAAGGAATACAGCTCAGCTCCTGCTTACTGTGCTGAAGACAGAGCTAACTGACAGCTCTTAGGATCCACGTTGCTACCCCACTTCTACCAGAATGAGCTCAAATCTCAAACTAGCTAATGAAATAGAGATTTGCTATTTTTTTAAATAGATCACATACTACTTTTAAAATTCTCTTACAAGTCTGCTGATAAAAATAATCTGACAATTAGGACTTTAGGTAAAAGAGTTCTAGAGATTCGTTCCACCACAATAGGAATGCAGGTAACACTGTTCATAGTCACACTTAGAACCATTGATTGGGAAACTTTGTTGCTTAATTTTGCCACCATTAAAAATAAATTAGAGGGTTTGGGGGGATTGACTAGTATCTCACAGGAATCCTGCCTCCTCTCTCATCTACATTTCTGGATGAATATGGAGTAACAAGGTTGACTGACTCTTGTAGCCTTCCAGACAGTTCTCTGGCTCTTTCTGACTTCTTACTGTTTGGAATCCAGGTAATGGGTTCATCCAGGCATTTTCACATGCATGTGTTGTTATGCCTTGTTTTAATTTATCCCCATTCTATTGTTCTCCCACATCCTCCTTGACTACAATAGAATAGAAAACTGTGCTACATACATTTAGGGACAGAAACCCGAAAATGAAAAGTTCCATTTTGACCTTGGCCAGAGTCAGGGAATGTTTTTGGTTTGGTCTTGGCCAGATGCCAGGAGTGCCAGATTTTAGCTCTGCTTTCTCATATGAGCACCCCTACCTAGAGGTGCTGTGCCAGAACTGCCAGTGAAGATACAAGGGTGGCTGATGAGTACCTTTAAAACTGGATTTCTGCAGTCTCATGATGGGATGGGTTGCATTTATTCTCTAACTCCAGCCCAGTTTCTAAATGATTTTAGGGTCTCCATTCTTGTGGTAGGAAAGTCACAGGAGCCTTAGAGGCCATTGGGAGTGGAGGCCCTGCCTCTTGGACCCTTCCTCTCATTTCTCTGATAATACTAGAAAGGGTTGCCAGCTTTGCCACTACTGGCAAAGTCCTGATCAAAATAATAGGATGCCTCTGGCCCTGGATGGAGACATGGCATTTTTGTCTGCTCCAAAGACTAGAGAGTTACATGCTATTGGTTTTTTTTTTCCTTAGGAGTTAAATCAGCTGGGCCTATCAATCCTTTGTTCAAGAAAACAACCATCAGAAAGGTTGATTCACTTAATGCCTGGTGAAGGAGATGGGAAAATTAATTATCCTCTTAATGAGGCGATGCATGTTTCCTTTCCAGACTGCCTGCACTCAATGCTCTTACTTGAAGCTCCATTGCCATGTGGCCTACCCACTTGTCTAAGTTACTCAGAAAGCATAACATTTTCCTGTACTTCTATTTCCTTTAAATATTGGCATATCTGCAGTATGACACACTTTCCCTGGCTCTGGACTTTCTCTGAAGTTCTCCTTCCTTTTGCTGTGTGGCTCTTGGCCAGAGCCACTGCAGAGCTTGTTTGCTCCCTCCTCTAGGAAGTCCCTGAAAATTACAGTGTGACTCAGTTGGTTTTGCTTTTAACCTCTAGGCATATTGTCTCAATATGCTGACTCCATTGTAAAAGCTTTCTATTAATGAGACTAAACCCATAGATGGGATATCGATTCTCCAGTAACACGTGAATCCCCTGGTCATGGTTTCTGCTTCTATTGCTCATCTGCAAGTGATAAGCTCTTCTGCTTTCTGCAGCAAGATAATTTTCTGGTACATCATGTTTGCAGTAAAACTCGGTAATTGGGGAGGAGTGAAGAGTGGGAAGGAGAGGGAAGAGGATGAGAAAGAGGGAAGAGGACGAGCGATCATGGAGGAAGACAGATGGGTCGAAAGCAGTTCTGGGTAACAATTATATCTAAAGGTTAGATATTGGGTAAAAATTCTAATTTGTGTGGGCATCTTGTTATTTGTGCATTTCCAAATATGTAAATCTATTGGATAATCTTTAAGTATTAATAGTCTTCATTCTACCGAATGCCACGAGTGTGGCGGATATTATCAGGGGCTCAGCTGAGCTTTGTGGGGCCACCACGCTGGTGTCTCATGGGTCTAGCTGCAGAGCACTTGGCCTCTGGCCGCTTCTAGTGTGGAACATGGCAGTGGGAGCTCAGCAGAGCCGCCTCACCAATTAGATAGTTGGCTCACACCGAGGCTTTTTCAAAATATCACACGTTACAGCTTTGCTGTCAGGTCTTCCTCACCTTAAGATCTCTTTCTCTTTATGACCACATTTACAGTTTCCTGTCACTTCACACAGGAATCTAAATACAGTTCTCACACATTTAAAAAAATATTCCGATTCTGGCTCATTTAATTTAACATAAAGATTTCCAGTTCCATCCATTTTGGCATCTACTCTTGATGACCAAACTGTCACGTTCATCTACAATATCCCTGCATTTTACCACCACAGCTAAGCCTAGCAGACACTAAAGCTACGCATCCGACAGTCTGCCTTTGGGAGTACCTCCTCTTAGATCTTCCTTGAAACCGTTGAGAGTTAAGGATCCAGTGTGATACCATCGACTCAGGAATCATCTCATTGCTACCCCTTTTACAGACAGTGCATAGAATTTTCATTTCTAATCATCCTTAGAAATAGAATTAGACATTAACATTACATTTTACTGCATCTGTTTGCAAAACAACATCATTTTTATTTTTATTATTAGTGATAATTAACAATGTTGATTGCTAAGTTATTATTCCGAGGAGTCCTTGTCTAATCAGAACTACAAAGAAAAACCTGTATCAAGTGTTTACCTTTTGACTTTCAGCTTAGGCTTAGTTACTGAATATACAGGTATGATAAATAGATTGAGTCCAAAAGTAGCTCATGGACATCTTTTCATGTAAAGTTCTAATGAGCTGATCACAGCTGAGAATTTTCTAGAAAGAAAGATGCTTCAGACACTGGTAGGATTTATATATAAATAAATATATAAGCATACGCCTTCTGTAGATTTGGGTATTTGAGAAGAGAGTTCATGTTTGCAAAATTGTACTGCTACAGTTGTGTTTACATGCAGCCCATCATGTATACACATCCGGAGTTGGTCACTGATTGTCACCTTTTAGTCATGAATCTTTTTGAGCCTCAACCTGCTAATTTTGAAAATGGAAATAATATTTCTCCTGTAAGCTCACATTCCAATGTCTTGCCAAAGACACTATCTTTGAGCAGTTTATTTCTGCAAAGTTGAACAAGATACATGAGTTCCAACCACACTAACGAGATAAGGCTGTGTCACTATATATGGTCAAATTCTGGTCTCTGTCACAAGTCCTTCCCTGAAATGACCCTGGTTTGTTTTGTTTGGACCAGGACCAGAAATTTTGGTCGAACTTCTGCTCAGGCTGGCAAGAACTGACTGTTCAGTGTACACACTTCTGTAATGGAGGTAGCTTTTCTGACCCTTCAGCAACAGAACTTTTCTTCCCATTAGCCTTTTGCTAGGTGTAGTTTGCTTTGATGATAGGGAGGCATCATATCCTATGAGTCAGTGGAAATGGAGCTAGCTACCCTGTGCAACTTATCTTGAATGTTGACTCTGGAGCTCAGTGTTTGTTCACTCCAAGTCACAGCTCCTGGTATATTCTAGACTTGGGAACAATTTCACTGGCGACCAACACATAACTGCAAGCAGGAGTTTGGGTGATACACTTCTTTGTTAGCATTTCTAGGCTAACACACCTGACCAGGTTCAAGCTCCAGATAGCCTGGGATTTCCCAGTATTATCTTTTGCCTAAGGGGCAGGTAGCCACATACTTTATTATTGAGGTACTGCAGAAGTATACAGCTTTTCAAGAGGATATTCTTGGAGCACAGAGCCAGACAGTTGCCTCAGTAACCTTCTAAATGTTTCTACCATCAACGCAGATTTTTCTCTAAGGCCTTTATAGCTTACTCAGAAAACTACTGTTTTCCGTTTGAGCCCCATCTTCTTAATTCAGTGACAGTATTGTCAGAGTCTGATGACATCATGTAGTCACATTTTCCTATGTTCATATGTTATTTTGGCTAGTTGAAGGTAATGCCCAAATCCAGAGTTCCCTGAGAACAGAGCCAAGAGACATTTAGCTACTTAGCCAGACTTAATGTCCCTGGGAGCAGATGTGGAAAATGCTGTGGAGGAACTGTAGCCAAAACCGAGAAATTAAATTGTGTTGTGAATAAGGCCTTTCACAAGACATTAGGAAAAACACAACATGCAGGGAAAGTTGGAACAGGGTAATCTTGAGTGGTTAGGAAAAAAAAGGGTAAATTAGTAAATTAATTTTTTACAATTTTGGTTCAAAGTTAATTTTAAAATTAATCAAATCAGGTAATTGCTTTTCACAGTAGAACTTTCAATAAATCTCTTTAGGATGCATATCTGAGACTACTATATATTCTAATAGGTGCTATTATGTTTATTTTTGTGGACATAGAATTAATGCAAGGAAAGTATACTGAGGTCAGTTTTTAGGGCAAATGCAGATATGATGTGAGTGCAATTAAATACTCACTCTATTACAAATGAGGTTATACTTTAATAAGCCACAGAAAACTGGGAACAACAAAGAGAAGAGTGTGTGTCTGTTCCATTGCAAGCTATGCATTTCTGTATTGAGAACACTGAGTATAACGTTAGGCCTGGTGTTGGCCCTTTTCATATCATTGATACATATACATTCTATGTCTGTCAGATAAACTGGGCAACCTTACAGGGAAAAATACTACAGTCAAGAATTTCCTGCATTTTTCAGAGAGTATCTTACTGACTGGAGTATTTTGATATGTAATGCAGTAGATTATATTTCAATTTTCTACCTTTTTAGAGTTTTAAGTGACAACAAAGATAAATTTGCTGCAAACCACCCATTCTAATGTACTTTTCCCAAAGACTTCACAAACCCCATATAGACACAAATAAACTAAATTCAGTACCAATTTCATTGCTTGAACTCAATTCAAGGATGCATGAAAGGGGTGACATTTCCTTTGATGTCTTGCAGTATGTATCTTAGACATCAATGGCCATATAAATGAGATTTCAACTTTTGTCACATTCCAGGCAAACCACGACTTGTCTATCACCACTTAAAGTTTAATGTCCTACTTATTAAATTGGTAGTAATCATGTCTTATATTTTAAAAACAGATGTTTGATTATTTTTAATAGATTTTTATCATGTCACAATTTTAATAATTGCTGTTAGGATTAATGATAGAACAAATATAATGTGTTGGAAGTTATATTTCTATTTCTTATGATTAATATACAAATAGAAGCTGTTAAAATTGTATTTGTGCTAATTATTGATTATTCACTCAGAAATAGTAGCAAAAAAGAATTTTAGTCACCTCCCCATTAATCTTAAGTTACCACAGGGCCACATCCCTGACCTGATGAAGGCAGAATGAAGAAATTGCTCAGATACACTCCTACACCATGATGCAGAAGGGCTTAGATATACTCCTGTTCGGTGGTACACAAGGACTTCTTGGTAATTTAAGAATCACTTTGCTATTCAGTTTGAAAATTGGTGCCCCCAGAACTCAGGAAAATGTGCCAGTCTCATTAAGTGTTAGGGAAGAACTGTGGTTTCCTGTGTCCCTGTCACTTTGGCGTAACTCTAGGACTGTATACCACTGCCAACTGCAATGCAGTTGAAATTGAACCTATGAAATAAATAGATTTTAGGTCAAGGTAGAGAGAAATGGAACAGAAGACACTAGCCTTTGCTTTTGTATATATAAAGCAAATTCATTAGGAATTTCACTCAGAACTCAGAGTTCCTAAATCAAACTTTTGAACTAGCTTTTTTTGGTACAAACTTACAATAAAGTAAAAATTTAAAAACTCACAATTAATCATTACAACATAAAACTGATGCCTTTCAAAAATGTGAAAACACTTTAATTTATAGTTTCTACACATTTTATGTAAGAAATAATTTCATTTAGCTATGAGTACAACACTTTTGATTAACAAAATTCCAATTTATAAATCTGAATAAATGCAGAAATGTATTTATTGTCAAATTATAAAATAAAAGTAGCTGTTATTGAGATGCCATATTTGTTTTTCTTTAGATAAATTTTGGTATGTTTAGTAATATTGTAATTTTTTAAATAGTGGTGTATTGAGAGTTGAACACAATGACCAGAAGTCACTGAAACTTCACATTCATAAATACAGCCATCATGAATTCATAAGTGAATGTTGATATTGTAAAAAAAATATAAAATGATTGTAATATAACCATCTAACCTTAATGTACGGTGTTTTAAGACCACTGTTGAATCTGCTAATTCCCTTTGAAAGAGAAGCAGTCACTTTCTGTGATACATGACATGTCTTTGTATGTTAATGATTTGAAACTTCATTAGTGTAAAAATATACCAAAGTAAATATAAAAGGAGACACTTATTTACAAAACAATATTGTATACATATTATATAAATGCAATTGTTTCAGAGTCTTTTATACAATATTGATAGAACCAGTCATTTCCATTATTTTACCACAAAACTGCCATGTGATAAAGGCAGACAGTGATTTTGAAATTTAGATCAAAATGAATACTGCCTTTTAAGATAAAGCAGTCACCCCCACTGTGCTAAAGAATTGAAAGTTGACCTCTAGAAAAAAAGATTCTTCTTTCCTTAAAGAAGATGCATTGCACACTTAGCGCTGTGTGAAGACACACCTGGAAGGGAAAGAATCTTACTTTATAGAGAGTGTTCTAGTCGAGAAGCCTGGTGGGAGCCATTCAGCATTGCATTAGCACCGTTGCTGTGGACTGTCCAATTATAATAGGAATGGAAACGTATCTGTGAGGCCCCATTCCTACTTTATGGAATTTTATCTTACCAAGTATACAATACAAATATAAGTGTACATGATGTTTTTAAATGATAACAATCCTACACTTTACAAAGGCTATATGTATATTTTTTTTCTGTAAATATCAAGTGAAACTGTTAGGAAATACGACTTTACTTTTTAATAGTAACCCCTTTAACTCAGCAGACCACAAGAAAATGTGCTCTCATTTCCTTGCCTAGACTGGAGCTGTGGTATACATATATGGACATAAATGTAATTTGATCTCCTCCTAGTTCAAAAATTCTGGAAATCATAAAACATCCTATAATATGGTTTGTTTTGATGGTTAAATGCCAACCATTGCATCTATTCTCTCTTTTAGTTCATACACTGTAGCTTGTGCTTAAGTTACTATTGCATACTCAAGGCCTACAGCCCGTGGTACATAAATTCACAGTTTCGACATTGAGGGGAAGACCTTCCATGATTTGGGAAATTTTGAACCTAATGCGAAGCTCATGAGCACCCACACCGGTCTACTACCATGGCTGGAATTTTTCCATATATTATTTGTTCTTTGCCATTAAAGTATAGCATATTAATGGGAGACATTTTTGTCGGAGTGCAGCAAGGGCCTGCTGAGCCTCTGGGGTTTGCTTGGTGCACAAGATGAGTATGCGGATATTTTTGTAAAAACACAAATTCACACTCTCCAGAGCAGTAATTGGCCTTATATCTTTTCGGTGCGATAATCCAGTCCCATCCAAAGGCTTCAAAATCAACTGTGAGTGGGTAGCGGCAGCACCGCGATTCCGTGGAGTGCTCATCACAGTCAAGCCCAAAGTCTCTCCGGGACCTCTTGGGTGTGTCTGTTACTTTGACTTCTAAAAAGGGATTCTGTGTGAAAAGGAACGAACAATTGTGTTAATGGAGCCTGAAATCCTTCCTACCTTAAAAATCATTATTAGGAAAACAAATAAATAAACAAAAAAAGCATCTTTTTTTTTTTAAAGAACTGCAGTATTAAGGAATTTTTATATACACTAGACTTCATCGTCCTTTCATGACCCCAAAGAATCTCACAGCATCAGACATTTCCATGTGGTCATTCCCTTTGTGTCTTTTAGAGTTTTGTTTCTTTTCATACTGTTATCAGACATAATAGCACATAATAGCAGAACAGATGCTTGGGAAATATGTGTAAGATGAAAGAGAAGGAAGGTGGGCGGGACAGTGAGAGGCCTGAGTATCCTCTTTCCATCACTGTTGGTTGCGTGTCAGCTGCAGGTGACTAATGACTCTTGGAGGGATGGGTACTCCTTTGGTCTCTCTTCCCTAGGTCTTTTATGGAAGAAATGTACGTATTAAAGTCAGATCAAAATATCTCTTTTTGAGCACTATAGGGATTACAATTGGAGGAGGGAAATTAGCATGACAACAGTGGGTATATGTATAGTGTGTTGAAGGAGAATCCTTAAAAGAGCAAAGAGGAGGCTCCTAAGAAGTGGTGAACTGGGTGTGAACGGAGCTTGATGGAACAGGGTTTGCCCCTCATGTCAAGGTCCATGTCAATTCTCAGGACCACAGCAGAAGGAGAAGAAGGAAGGGAAGAGAGAAGAATTTGCTTGCACTACGACAACTTCAGTCTCCCAGTGCGTTTAAGACCATTTCCTTTTAGAGGGAAAACTCTAAGGAATATCATATTAACCACCTTGTAAATAATTAAAACCCATTAGCAACCTTGGTAATTAAAATACTATCTATGAAAAAGAATATTCTTGAATAGCTGATAGCAATTTTATCTTTTACTGTGAGACTATATTGTCAAAGAGAACATCATTTGTGGACTGTAGCGTTTAAGTAGCATATATAAAGAAAATAGATCATTTAGGAAATCACTGCACTTCAAACAGTAGGTTTCACTCACAACAGATCTGATTTCTAAACTATATATTTCCAAATTCAATCAAAAGACTAAAAAGGTAACCATGCTTATTATTTCCAAGTACAATATTTTGGTGTAAATTATGACAGTGGATGAGAATAACAATACGTTCACGTTAAGTTTTTGAAAGCGGAAGTAAATAAAAGTAACACAAAACTAACTCAGGTTTAAGGAGGGTTACATATTTTTTATTAATTTTTATAATATATGAGATCTTGTCATATCACTGACTCACTATTTAATTAATTGGCCTAAGTAAAGTCCTGTGTAAATGTACTAAAGAGTCCAGAGGTAAGCTAGGAGGCAAAGGTTAGCTTGGTTAGAAATTACAGTTTTATTGGCAATATTTCACAAAGTTATATATATACACACACATATATACATGTATATACATACATGTGTGTATATATACACATATATAGGCTTCAACATTCTGTAAGTACTGAACATATTTATTAGAAATGTTGAGTAGAATATATTTAATCAAATGTATACATATAAGGGTATTTTAATTAGAATTTTAATATTTTTTACTTTATGTGAAACCAACATTTTTCAATGCAAAACATAGGAAAGAAACAAATAAAATGGGAGGGAAAGGTTTTAATTTGTTGGGTAGAAACCAGAATCTGCAGTTACATAGAGACTGTATAGTTTATGCATAGTTATGTGTCTTACAATGAAAAGGACATTACATCTAATTCCCAGTAAGGACCTCCTTATGGAATTAAGGACATGATGTAATTGTTTTTCAGTCTTCATGCTAAGTAAAAGCATCAAGGGGTACCTCATGGGACATGAGATTGGCATCTACTGTTTTGGGTATAGACCTACCTTTGGAGTAAGATATTTTGTCTGGCTTATGAGCATCGAAAATAGTATTTATGTTTCCACTATTATCATTCATATCAGGAATAAAAATGTAACACAGTTGTTAGAATGTAATTTTCAATTATCACTTACCAGCCCATCTTCCCCTGGTCCTGGGAAGGTTACAGCAAGATCATGCCCATTCTCATCCAAAGCTTTGATTTCAATGCCTAAGTTGGATTCAGGCTGTTTGAGCCAATTTTGCAACACTGTCTTCACATCAATACTCTGCCAAATGCCAGTGCCTGGGCTCATGTCAAGTTTCAGAGATCGGATTCCGGTATACCTTGTACCGTCTTTCATGGGTTTGATGAGTCTCAGGATTTGCACAAACACTGTTGTAGGAGTCTTGACAGGTCTTAGATATATCCACAGTTGTGCTTTTACTACTTTGTTGTACTGTATTTTAGAACTAAATTTGAAAAAGCAACATTTGGGCTTTCCATCCACTTGCATTAGGAAGTCAGCTACAAAGGAATAAGAAGAGAATGATTGACATCAGGCCCCACCAAAACACAAATAAAATCACTCCTTAACATCAGCTGTTGGGGTGGTGTGTACGTATGTGGTCTTTTAAAATAAAATATTATGAGGAACTTCATTCATGGTTCAGAAGAAATGTCAGAGAAAATGGTTGCCCTAGCTTTTCAGAATTTTTAAAACATCCCTATTTTCACCTGTTTATGAAGATTCTACTCCCCTTCCACAGAACTATGGGCTAATGGATATTTTGCAAAAGAATGAACCGCACACGAAATTTGCAAGTGATGATGATTAGAGACCAAGAGACTCCGTGCCGGAAAGTCCACTTAGAATTCTCTGGGAATCTGAGCAGTTACACTCACAGAGCAGCTGTACCAGTCAGTCTGGAGGAAGAAACCCTCCCCCCCAGGCCTCAATTACCTGAGACACAGGGAGCAATTTAACCAACCTCAGAAATGGTAAACAATACATCTGTGACACTTGGGCTCTGGAAGATCCATTCAAAGGAACAACATGAAGCCTCTAATTAGCAAAAAACTCAGATGTCATGTTCAAGCTATCTCACAAGTCAGAAAGGAGTGGCCTTACGGTCAGCCTCTCACTGCAAGTCCTGCATTAACAATTGCTTTTCTTTGGGGTTTTCTAAATCCCATATAAATAAGGGAGACTTTCTCCTGAACTGTTTGATCCAAGAGTCATAAATGAAAATTATTTGCTGTATCGTAACCCAATTACTTAGTAAAGGGCTAATTTGAAACCGTGTCATGTCTGGTTTTAAGTGTTTAAAGCATGGTATTAAAGCAAGATCTCAGGCACATGGCACAGAAATCTTTCGTGTTCTGCCTGCTCTCTAAGGCTACCTGTCTTGCTTTTCAGAGAACTCAGATAGGAACTGCCTGAAATGTATTATCTCCCAGAAGCAACACTGCAGTTGTAGGTAACAGTGCTCCCCCTCCCCCTCATAAAGAATTAAATCTTTTAGTAGGTTATCGATCACTGTTCCTGCCTGGAAGTACACAGCCAGGGTGCTCTCAGCACGGTGCCATGACTGAGAACAAGAGCATTCACTCCATGACCTCCCAGTTATAATTCTTATTTCCTGAGCATTTTCTGATACTCGGTCCTGAGTATTATTTTGCTATGCTTGCTTCACTGCTTCATCATGGCTCGTGCTAATGCATTTAATATTTATTTAACTTCTTTAACTTTCCAGTGCAATAGCTTTTACAATTTAATATTCTAATTTGTAAAGAGCATAAAAGCTCTGTGACTGACAGTTTTAAATAACAGAAAGCACTCTAACTGTAGAGCAGTGTTCAAGTAAACATCCAGCAGATTTCTTTCTTTAGTGTTAGTGGAGTGGGGGAAACTAGTACACTTTTAGACAAATGGAATTGTAAATTTCATGTTTTAACATTGCTTATAGAATCTCACAGTCCTTGCCTTATACCGATAGGCTCTGAGCACACAAGCAGTCTACATTTTCTGCATAAAATTAAATACTATTAAAGCTGAGCCAGCATGTTAACTTTGAGCTATTTGGCACTACAGAGAAACAAGTAAGACAGATTTCATTGTTGGTATGTTTCTCAGGAAATCTTGAAAAAAAAAATCTCCTTTCTCTCCTACTTACATATAAGCCAACAGCTTGTTAAAAGCCTGAAAATAGATCTGTTTCTCATAAACACTAGGACAGCAGTCAGCAGAACTGTTGATATACTCTAACAGCTACTTACACTCGGTAGGCATGGTAATGATTGTTTCCGTGGTAGCGTGATAATCGTCATCTTCCAAAGAGCCGTCACTGCTGTCATCCCTCTGGACGTCGTACTGATCGATCAGTTCCCGGAGAGGAGGTGCTCTGGGCAGAAGTTGTCTTATAGCATCTTTGCTGATGTTGGGAGCTGTTTCCAGGCGGAGTTTACTGAGGATTTGGATTTTTATGGCTTCTATTCTGGAGTACCTCGTGTTTTGTCTCCATGCACATGCATTACACAGCCCCTCTTTTTCCACATTTTCTTCTCTCTCACTGCCCTCATTTAGATCCACTGGACCAGCAGCAATCAGCATAAACAGGTAAATATAAACATACATTTGCAGTTTTTGCATCATTTTAAAATCAGCACAATCTTTTTTCCTTGTTCTTATTTCTTCGTTTTGCTTTTGAGTAATGCCAAGTGAAATATTAGTGCATGTACCGTCCGAGAGACACCCTGCCACACCAGTGAGTCCTGTATACTGTATTCCAAGTGGCTTTTTATATTCCAACTTAGAGGAGACAAGTGTCGTCAGGATCTATGATTGGCTCCTGCTCCACAATGAATCTCGCTGTCAGAGGTTAAAACCCTGTCTGTCACAAGTCACCAAGCAGTATTTTGTTACAGTCGAGGGCAAGCTGATTCATTTGACTACTTCATAAATGAAATAAATCCCCAAATCATGAAAGATATATGTGACATTTGGTAAATTAAAGTCTGTGTACTAATATAAACTGTCCTTAGAGCTTATTAATCTCTGTAAAACTCCTGCTATCATTTAAGTTAGTAAATTTTAATTTAGACTTTGTGTTTAAAATAGAAAATGTTAATCCTTTAAGACTTAAAGTACTATTTTGTTATTAAAACAAATATTTGAGGTAAAAACATGCATTAAATGCTGGGTAATTAGAGAAGTAAAAATTGAGAAGAGCTGATTTAATTTAAAGAAAGCTAAGTTTCTGGCTTTGCTAAAAAGTTGCATCAGTAATTTGAGCAGCTTGTTTTCATGGCTTATTTGTTAGTACATATTACAAACCAGTCCTGTTATGTTTCTGTGTACATAGACTTACTTTTGATCGCTCAATGTCTTTGACTAACTTGAAAATTGTGCTTGATTTCAGCTTATTACTATTGCTATTTTTTACTACAAAGATACAGATTAAAGACAGTGTTACTTTGCTGTTATTGCCAACAGGATAGTGTCAGCTAGGAGGCCAGTCTCTGTACGTAGGACAAGTAGATAAAGGATTTTTGTAAGTGGCACTGGAGCATTATTTCAGTTTGACTCAGACTTCCAGGGCTGAAAGTAAAGTGCAATCTGTGTTCTCTGTGAATGATGTGAGATCCTGTGAGCACACAAAGAGAAAGTCGCATGTGGGGGGTACCCTTTGCTGTGTTCCAGTACTGTCATAGGTTCGCACCCCTTTGCCAGTGTCTCATTTTGACCAGAGGGCAGACACCTGGCAGGGATCTGGGGTAGAGTCTGGGGCAGAGAATGGTGCTTTTTGTTCTCTGAATTTAAGTGGCCTCTGCAGGGATCAAACTTTCACCCTTGGCTTTAGGAGCCACAAGATGGAATGGGGTGGACTCTTAAAGAGCTGAACAAATGTAGCAGCAGGGACAGAGAATACTTCCAGGCCACAGAGTTCCTCCTCCTTTTTGGGAAGCTAAGGAGTCTTTAGAATTTTAATCCATTACTCTCCTCACCCCAAGAGAATATGGTGACTTGTATCAAATATTTATTTTTAGGTCACCACCTTTCCTGCACAGTGTATACCCAATTTGCTGCCTCAGTGCACTAAAATGTAACTCAGTACCTTGAAAAGTTAATGCATTTTCATCAAATTCTTAAGAGCCATCTATATCTCTTGAGGAAAAAGAAGTGGGCTTCCATAATGTACTGGATTTGTCCATCATTAAAGATTAAGGAAAACCAGACACAAACCAGATGCCCTGAGATGTTTGGGTCCTCTTTGTACAAGACAATATTAGAGCAAGCTTAAAAAGTCAGATTTGTCTGGAAAATTCATTTTTCTGCATAGAATTCTTTGTGATGTTATAATTATCATAACACATGCTGCTATACACTTCAGCGTAAATTGATCCGTTTTTTTTAACTGTACTGCTGTTGTGAGCTCAGACTGGAGAATCAAATAAACCTGAGTTCAAATCTCAATGTTGCCTCTTCTACGTCTATGACAAAGATGACACAGTAATTCATTTCTCTTATCTTTAGTTTCTCATAGGGGTTTGAGGCACATAATTTAGCAATATAAATAGCTGAATGTAGTCACTTTCGTAGGTCATTAATACCTGAAGCAGGAGGGCTCCTTGTTTCAAGCCTTTTACTTCAAATTATCCTCAAATGCTTCAGATTAAGGCAAGGGATTAGCATTCTGCGGGATATCTCACTAGGCCTAGGAAATGAGCTCACCTACATGTTTCAGATTGCCATTCATAGAGCAGCAAAATAGTAATAACAATAACAGAGGCTTTTGCCAGCTACACAGATTCTGCACTGATTCTGAGCAGGGCAGGGCAAGGGCTGAGCCATTCATTCATCTCTGACTCTATGAACAAATGCCCTTTATTTGTTTGATTGTTTGTTTGTTTTCTTTTATCTTGCCTATTTATTACCATGTTGTGTACTTTCTTGTGCTTTTAACTGCCCTTGCTGTCTGCTGCTTTCTGATAATAGCACTGAAACGCCAAGGCAGCTTCTTTAAGCACAGAGGCTTGAGGAACGCAGAATGGAGCTTGCTGGGATCAGGGTGTGTGTACTTAATGCTTAATATTTACAGACATGCAGTCTGAGAGAGAAAAACATCCAGAAGATGGGATAGGGATTGAGCAATATTTTCAGTACATAGAACTCCATGTTACTTAGGACTTAAAAAAAGGTTTAAAGCACCAACAACTTTTGCATTATAATTTACAACCATATTTTAGAGTGCTGTGATACGTCCCATGGAAGGAAAACATTCCTCAGGGGAAAACAGATGCATTAGATAAGCTATTCAGGCCTGAGCCTGTAGCTTCTGTCCTGACATCAGTGGTAAGGAATGAACACAGTCAGTTGAGTGTGGCACCCTTCCACAGAAACACACACACACACACACACACACACACACACACGGCAGTCCATGCATCAGAAGATGAGCAGTAAGCATGCATGACCCACTTCACCCTGCATGTTCTCTCTCACTTCGCACAGCCATCAGCATTCATGAATTCAGTGCTGGCAATGTCTTTCCAGACCTTTAATGGTCATCACGGACTGCACCTAATCAAACTTTCTTCACTCACTCCTTAGTGTATGGGTTAAGAAATATCTAGTCAGTTTCAAGAACAACTGTTCCTTTTCTAGTGGTGACAATTGCCAGCTTCCCAAGGCCAAGTGACACAGGGGACTCCTTACTGTAGCCCGAGAATGAAGGCAGCTCTCATTATGGAGTCAAGCTGTAATAACTTTGGGATAAGTGAAGAGAAAATTTCTTCCACTTGCCCAGGAACACTTGGTCTTCCAGGTTGTTGGCTTTGTGTTAGTCACCATCTTTGAAAAGAGTCTCTCATGGGGTCAGAAGGTGAGAAGCAATCCATGGTCGACAGCGCTTACATTAATTAGTCTTTGTATTGGTGGGCTATTGTGGGCTGGTATTTTTGTACTCATTAGTGAGATGGCAAACATATTTTCTAATCTCTATTCAAAATACCACAGATTGTCTCATGACATATGGGAGAGTATAAAATATATTTACCAAAAGAATTTATGATTTTATTTTTTCCAGATTCTGGGAACTACTAACCTGCAAGAACTTTAATGATGAGGTCTAAAAATAGAAGGAGAGGAGGTTAAGAATTTGGATTAGAATGCTTCATGAAGAATTCAACTATTCTGGGAAAACACCCAGCAGGTTACAGTTTATCTTCTCACTCACCATTTCCTTCAGATACTATTTAGTAGTGCTCTATGGTGATCATCTTACTGCCAAAACAAGACCTGCAGAGTGCTCAGAGGGCTCACAGAAGAAGAAAGTGTGACCCTCACATTGAAAACAGCTGATTACCAATGCTCTTCATAGGTTACAAGACAAAAATTAATCAAGAATGTTGAATTAGGGTATGAAAGGAATAGGAGACAGGGGCTTCACGTTTGCAACTGGCACTTCACGTAATCTCAAATAAATCAATTAGCAAAGCCTCTGTTTATGAATGCAACTTTCAATACATGGATTCATCATTTTATGAAATACTTGAATGCCTACGATGTCCTTTCAATACATGGATTCATCATTTTATGAAATACTTGAATGCCTACGATGTCCTTGGCTCTAATGTTTGATTATGAAAATAAAACACTGAACCAAATACAGTCACTTTTTATGAGCCTTGTGGTCTAGTTTTTTTCATATAAAATTTGAGTAGGTGTGAATGTCATTTCAACTAAGATTTATCCCCTAGGTTACAGATCATTAAAACTTTTCGCTTTCAGTGTATTTACACCCTTAAAATTATTACAGTTCCCACAAATCTCTTGTACGAACAAATCATATTGATCAATATTTTTTATTTATTTTTATTTTATGTGCATTGGTGTTTTGCCTGTACATATGCCTGTGTGAGGGTGTCAGATTTTCTGGAACTGGAGCTGCAGACGGTTGTAAGCTGTCATGTATATACTGAGAATAGAACCCAGGTTCTCTGGAACAAAGACCACTGCTCCTAACCTCTGAGTCACCTCTCCAGCCTCAGTCAATACGTAATGTCAGTCAAAACTCGAAAATCTTAGTGTAGAGGCATAAGCAGACACACAATGCATCAATTTTTAAAATTTTTATAATAGTCATTTATAGTCATTTTGTAGATATGTGTTTGTGTGTGTGTGTGAAAGAGAGAGGGGGAGAGGGAGGGGAAGGGTACAAAAATGGAGAGGGAGAGAGAGAGAGGAAGAGGACAATGTGTTTATATACATTATGTGCATGCAATACTGAGGTCAGAGGGTGTTAGAGTCCCTGAAACTGGATTATAGGTGGTGATGAGCTGCCTGCTGTGGGTGCTTGGAACTGAACCTGTGTCCTTTGCAAGGTCTGTAAGTGCTCTGAACCAGTGTCCCATCTCCTTAGCACCCTCTATTTTTTTTAACTGTTGTGTGTTAGTTGTATGAAGTAATAGGTTTCACGACAACTTCCTATCTCAATACACTTTCATCACATATGGCCCACTATAGCCCTTCCCTATCTTATTTCTTCTTCTTCTCCCACCTCCGAAGTCCTCTTTCCACTGTGAAAACAGCATTATCTTGAGACATGGATCCTCTGGAGAATTCCATTGTATAAAGAAGAAATAATAATGGGGAAAGAGAAAATGACGTTAAAATTTCTGTGAGTGTGGTTTTTAACCATGGGCTCTTTGGACACACTTTCAGAACCACCTAGAGTTGCCTAGACTACGCTAGAGCACAGAGCCCTAAAGTTTATGCTATTGGAATTGAATCCATTCCCATCAGCTACTTCTCCCCAAATCCTTGGCTATTTCTTATCAAATGTGGCTCTCTTTAGACACTATAGTTATTTGATTGTATGGCTGAAACAGGTGATAGAATTGCCAACAACAAATGGGTAGGCAATCTAGTGGACTCTGGCAGGAAGACTGGGTAGTTTTATAAGATTTCCTGTGGCTGGTCTATTGGTCACTCTGAAGTGAGTAAAGAGTGGAGAGGGGCACTTGAGAGCTGTTCAGGAGGATTCAGGATTCAAATGAAGGCCAAGAAAGGGTGAGTATGGTGTGTGTGTGTGGGGGGGTAAATCCATTACTTTGTACAACCAATATACACTAAAAGAAAAGGACCCTCCTGTGCAGTGCTTCGCCACAGAGATGACAAATCCATCCCTTTCACCACTTAGAAGAAGAAAAAAGACTAGGCTCAAAGACAGTGCTGCATTGTGGACTGTGCCCCTTCAGGCAAAGTCTCCTATGTCTGTTTCTTTCCTGACTTGTCTTTGTTTCCCGAGTACATTGGGGGCTCAGTAAGTAAAGGGGTTTTGCTCTCTTTTAGCCTAGTACCTGACGTATAATTAAGTGAGCAGTGTAGTGCTTATTGATTAATGAATGAGTGGATGAGCAAATACCTTCTTAAATAGTAGAGACCTCTCAATTTCCCAAATGATATCAGTTGTTCATGATTTTCCTTAGCTGTGGTTCATACATCCAGCAGTTGCCCTGCTGGCTGTGGCTCTGAGTTAAGACGGCCAATCCCCTAACCTGCACGTATATATTTATTTCAAACTATGAACTGATTGCCTGAGGTAGTTTGTCTCTTTTCAATAAAGTATTGCATTTTTCAGTGATCTTTTCCTCCCTAATATCTCCTCATGCCAGCAGGAAGGAGCACTCTCATTCCAAACTTAGGGCTTAAGCCTAGGAGACTGAGAAGAAATGAACCAAGCAGAAATGAACCAGCTGCCAATTTGTTTTTCCAAATTAGTTCTCCTCTTTCCTCTCCTTTCCCCTCTTGTCCTCCAGTAAGTTCCATAAGTAATTTCATCCAATTTAGATTGCTAAGTATATTCTTGATTGGCTACATAACGACTTAATGCCTGGCCCTTCATTGTCTACTTTGACTGTCCTCAAGCTGACATCCAGTGCCATCTGATGCCAGAGAAAGTGTTTTTTGCACACTATTTACAATGCCCTCTTTCCACCTTAAAAAGCACATCGACATTGTTCAAGCCTAAATGGGTGGCTCAAGTAATATTTCTTTGAAAAAAAATAGTCTTATTATTCAAACTAAGTTGGACTACAGCTTATACTGCAATCCAGACTGGGCTCTAACACGTTCTGTCTCCACTGCTCCACTGCTTGGATCACAGCATGTGACACTTCAACCAGCTTCCAAAGCGTGTCCTAATCCTGTCAAACCCTCTAACATCTTTGTCCTCAGGTCAAGCCAAAGAGTGTCCTAATCCTGTCAAACCCTCTAACATCTTTGTCCTGAGGTCAAGACTTGTGTATGACTAAAATCTATGGCTCATTTATTTAGCCTTTTTTACTGGACTTAAAATTTTGGTTTATATGACTTGCAGGGTATGAGATGGCATGCAGGAATATTTGAACTTGCCTCCCATCAGTGAGACCAGCATTTATCTGACCTCAAGCTTGCATGGCCCTCTTGTTGCTGTCATCTCTACATGACCGTTCCCTACTTCCCCGGACTTCCCTGGGTCAGGAAAGCTTGAATTTACCCCGGAAGCTGTACATTTTCTGTCTGAAACTAAATAAAGATAAACTTGAAAACTCTGTAAATGAAAAACTGAGTATCCTAAGTTTGTTTTTATTGTATTTGATGACCAGTTTGCTCAGTGATGCCCTGATTTGCTTTAGAACAAACACATGGTATAGAGAGCAGCTGACAAAGATGGATTTGGTGAAGACATACATTAATTTTCCTATCTTGGCCCTTACTCTTATTAAAGATTAACTCTTGATAATACTTCTGAGTCTTTAAGTTTTATTCTTAGAAACATTTGATCCCACTGACATAATAACAGAATATGTTTCTACAAATAAGTGTTTTTAAATATTTTATTTTTAAACTAAAGCATAATTACGTGATCTACCTCTTTCCCATCTATCCCCTCCAATTCTTCCCATACACCTCCTCTTGTTCTACCTGCTCCCTCAAATTTCTGCCAAGCACTTCCTTCTGTTAAGATTTTTAGATATTCTAGAATTAGTGAGTGATGTCAATGCTCAATTTCCCAGGTTAATGACACAGGAAGTTCCTGGACACAGGTCAAGGCTTTAATTAAGACCCAATGGCTTGATGTGGCAATTAGGATCTACTGACCAAAGATACTTTGGAAGCCCATTTGCTCAGATACTGAGGTGAGGGAAAGTCAGCCTTTGTATTATAGAACATCACAATAAGCTCATTTTTCAATATTTAAAATTGCAGTTATAACAGTATTAAAACTTAAGATTAGTGTACCTGTCATTTTAATAATTTTAACCTGAAAGAGCTCTCTTTGATTTTCTCGCCCCACCCAGGGGACAGCCATTGTTTCTATTATTATTATCATTGTTGTTGTTGTTGTTATTGTTATTATTATTGTTATTTAATCTTTTTTTACAGTTCAGAATTTATCTCCCTCCCGGTCCACCCTTCTACTGTTCCACATCCCACACCTCCTCCCCACCCAGTCTCCAAGAGGATGCTCCCACCCCCACTCTCACCTCATCAGACCTCCCCACTCCCTGGGTCCCCAAGTCTCTTGAGGGTTAGGTGCATCTTCCCTGACTGAGTCCAGACCCGGCAGTCCTCTGATTATATATGTGTTGGGGGCCTCGTATCAGCTGGTGTATGCTGTCTGGTTGATGGCTCAGTGTCTGAGAGATCCTGAGGAGCAGGTTAACTGAGACTGCTGGTCCTCCTACAGCTCCTCAGCTTCTTCCAGCTTTTCCCTAATTCTATCACAGGCATCACCAGCTTCTGCCCATTGGGTGGGTGCAAATATCTGCATCTGACTCTTCCAACTGCTTGTTGGGCCTTTCAAAGGACAGCCATGCTAGGTGTGTTTGTAAGCACACTATAGCATCAGTAATAGTGTCAGGCCTTGGAGCCTCCCCCTGAGCTGGATCCCAATTTGGGCTTGCCACTGAATCTCCTTTTCCTCAGTCTCTTCTCAATTTTTTTTTCCTGCAGCTTTTTCAGACAGGACCAATTCTGGGTCAGAGTTTTTGACTGTGGGATGGCAACCCCATCCCTCCACTTGATGCCCTGTCTTTCTACTGGAGGTGGACTCTACAAGTTCCCTCTTCCCACTGTAGGGCATTTCATCTAGCTTTAACATATATAGAGAATTCTGAATTAAGGTTACAATTGTTACTAGCATATAGATTTTACGTGGACATTCTACCCTCTGCTGGGAACTTTGAGAACTGCAGCATGCCAAATTTCTTAGCTGTGGTTGGTAAGATTTGGGAGTGGGCAGTGAAAAACAAAAAGATTGGAAACTGGATTATAAAGCCTCCCAATTCGAACCCCAACGATAATGACTTTTGTCCAGGCAGCCTATTAAAATTCTCTGACATGGGACAAAGTTGCTAAACATTAGTTTCACATCTGCAAAATGGAAATATCAACAAAGTTGTGAAGGCTAAATGAGATGACAATGCAGTGCCTGGCATAGAGTAGGACCTCCATAAACATTAAATACCAAACTGTCACTATGTAATAATGCTATCAGTAGTCATTACCACTCTGTTGTTAGTATTTGGCTGTATTATAAATCTTTGTAACACTGAAGAGTTCGTAAGTTAAATTTTGGTAGCATGTGAGATTGGCACATGTGATATACAAAAAGGGGAATATAAAATCAAGATGGTCAGAAAAGCAGAAGTAAAAGTGACAAGGACACAGCAGGTAAATTATAACAGAAAGAAAACTGTGGTCCTGGCATTAGTTACAGACAGAATTCAACTTGAGACAAATGCTACAAAGCAAGACATAGGAAGACATATTGCTACAAGAGGAAACAATCTACAGGGGCTATGTGCTTCTCTAATACTGTCAAGAATTTCATGTCAAAACATAAATAAGAAAAACTGCAACACTACAAGTAAAAATTAAAACAAAAAAAAGGCTAACAACAGGGTTCTTTTCAGTAAAGTTAGCAAGGATGAAGTCTATTTGACGAATGAGGTCAGTGCTGTTGATATACCCTTGTTATGGAAAAGAAACCCTGTAAAAGTACTTCACTAAAGTTAACTAAATATTGACCTATAAAAACCCCTTGGTGGATCCATAGATTAGAAAGGCTGAGATCATAGTCTGTAAATTCAGCATGGTGAAGCAAGGGTGAGTGAACAAAACAGAAATTAGTATTTCATCTGCTACTTAAAAATATAAGATCTTTGCTACAAAGAGAAAACAAAATGGATTCCACAAAATGCAGAAAGAATAATTAAAATGTTACAAACTGAAACCCATAGAACAAAATGCCATTGTGTCAATAGAGAGCTTAGCATCAAACGTGTATCCAGAGAAGACAGTGTGAAAGGGGTCTATGATCTATCTAAGAATATGGGGGAGATTACACACTAAACTTAAAACAAAAGAGATAAAATTGTCTAGTAAGTCAGACACAGAAGAGTAATGGGCCTGATAAGAAAAACCTGTGGTGTTTCTCATAGACCAGAACTCCTTGCTTAATTAACCACTATAAAGAAGAAAAAAATTCTAAATTAGGAAAGAGAAATTATGTAAAGACACTGTGAAAAATAAAAGATTTAAAAGACAAAAGTATTATGCAAATAAATTTGAAAATCTGTCTGAAATTAATATATGTAGAGTGTAGACATAATTTTTTTTCCAACCTACTTTAATAAGGGTTCAATCTCTCCTCTAGCCCATCACCCACCAGAGGTAGTGGAAAAGTTATTAGAACATGTGGGAAGTAGACTTGTTTAGAAATAGTTCTTTTGGGGCAAGTCCAATCATGTTGTCAGGATATCAACAGTTCAGTCCAGTAGCAAACACCAAATACAAATCAGCAGTTGACCAGTCCTCCTGGCAGACATCACACACAAACCAGCAAGGGCCATTCAATCCAGAAGAAACCACAAGGCTTGCCAACCAGCTTGAGGCTGTTGAAGCAGCAAGAAAAGGTGTCACCACAAGCAGAGTTCAACAACACAATATAAGGAGAACTAATAAGTGCATGTTGTTAGCAAAAAATAGCAAGGTGGAACAAAGCAAACTAATGCTTAATCTCCCACTGTCTGTGGAGTTATATTTATATTCATTCTGAACATAATGCATCCTTTCACATGTTTGCTATAGCGAAACATCCTTTCACCTGTGTGCCTCAGCAAACCATCACTTGACATAACTGACTTTCCAAAGAAACCAGAAGTTTCTACTTCAGTAGAGTTTCTAGAAAAGACAAAGCAAAGGAAACCGTGGATCTCTGCAATCTGTATTCTCATACTGATTACTTTCACTCTGTCAAGGGCGGACAACTTAGAGTGTTGGGGTCAGGTATGGTGGCACACACTGTACTCCTAGCACTTAGAAGGAGGAGACAGAAGCACTGGGGGTTCAGCTTCATCCCCAGCTGCATAGAAAGTTGAGGTGAACCTGGGCTACATGTAACTGTCTTGAAATGCTGAGCAGAGTGAACCACGAAGGCACACACCCAGTCTAAAGACATATACAGTGTGAGATTTCTACTCAGTGCACAAGAAAAGCTGTGTTTCTTCTTTTGGCCACAATGGAAAGTATCTAGAAGCCAGTGCTTCAGAGTGAAAAGACATTCAAATACGTTTAGTTGTCCCACATGGTAGTTCAAAGTTCTGTTTAGCAGAATGCAGACTAAATCAGTCCTTACTTATTTAAAAAAAAATGTTCCATTGATACACGTTGATCGTTGGATCACTGGTGTTATTTCCTTACCACTGGCCTTTTGGGCATCCTGAGTCTAAAACCCTTTCCTCACTAAATAAGAAGAGCAGTAATGTCCCCTCCTGTTGTCTGGTACTGGTACTAGCATTAATCTTTAGGCTCCTTGCATTGCTACCTTCAGTCTTCTGCAGGGTAGCTTCTGTTACTGACTTGGGGTCTGGATTGGGTTCATTTTCTCTGCTAGTTAAAGAATTAAAAGAGAGGGGGGATATATCTCTAGAATTGCAGTTAACAACTAACAAATTGTGAACACAGAAAACTAGCAGGCTGGACCAGCATTTGAAGAAAGGCCTTTATCAGGGGTGAGGAAACACACAGCAGACTCATAGAGAAAAGATCTTCCACCACGCAGAGAGGGTTTAGGAGAGACAAAATTCAGCTTCTCCTTGAGGGCTAGGGATTTTTAAGTCTCTGAAGGCTCTTCCTCTCCTAAGTTAGAGTTAGTCAGATCTGAGGAAAGACAAGATGGCTACTTGGCCCACACCTGTTGTGTAACCACCTGCCTTGACCATATTGGGCCACAGAGAAAAGCCCAGGAGGACTTCATTTCAAGTCTCAGGTCAGGAGGGTGAGGAAGAAAGCAGCCCCCTTGGAAGCCCATCATCTCTGTTTGCCAGCCATAGCCCCCTGGCCTATACCTCTGCCTATCAGGAGACTGTCAAATGTCTAGTCCCTCTCGCTACTATGTATCTCAGACTCTGATCTTTTATGAAACTGCTCACCTCCAGTGTCTGTGAAATTACAAAAAACTTACTAAGAACCCTAAGATACTTTCATGTAGTAAAGCCCTCTGAAAATTACAGAAGCGGAGATTTAAAACAGCATTGTTGTGGTATCGGTGAGGTTGGAAAAATACTGATTATTATTCAGAAATGAGATTTCCCAAGAGTGAAAGTTATTTTCTGCAAAAAGAGTTTGCTTCATACAGAATGCAATCTCTGGGAGTCAGCAAAGGGAGCTGCTACCACAGTGTCCTCTGGGGCTGCTTGTGTCCAGCTCTTGGCACCTCTGTCTCAGGGCCTCTCACACAGGAGCAAAACTCACTGAGACACTGTGCCAGGCAGGTGCAGGCCTCGGCCTCCTCTCCAACTTTAAGGGCTTTCCAGGTCCTCCTATGAATTTTATTATCTCATGAAAACTGATGACCCTAATGACCAAAAATCCAAAAAAGAGATTTCCTTTTATTTATTCGTTTATTCACACACTCTCCTCTATTTATTTCATTGAGCTGCACCCCCACCTCTCTGAAACATGGGAAGAGCTAGTGATTTATAAATTAAATGAAAGCCAAATTAAAGAATAAACATGAATATAGAAAATTTATACCAAAGCAAAAAGGAATGTTAATTTGGATGCTTAAATTTTAACAGCTAGATCTCTGCAACATATAAAGAATTACATAATTAAGTAGATTACTCATTCCAGTTATATTAATACGATTAGGGACTCAAAACCTATTAATAGCTTATAACTTATTAGAAAGTGAAAGGGAAGGAGAAACATTAATCATCGTAATGGATTTCTGTGGTATATTTGCCATAATTTACATAAGAGTCCTCTAATTAGCACTGTTTATTACTTTTAAAAAGCCTTTCATAAACAAAACTAAATGTGCTTTCTTGACACAGCATACGACTATCGAATTTAACGATACAGCATAGGCCTTCTCATTCAAGTTAGAAGGACGCTAAAAATGTCCTCAGACAAAAAATAGTATTTACTTCTATGGGAGCATTAAGAAGAGCCATAAATAACAAAATAAAAGTCAGAAATGGAGGAAAAGAAAAGGCAAGTTTGCTTTTTCTGCAGATGATGTAATTGCATGCTTGGAACCAGCAGACGAGTGAGCGGGCACCAAGCACAAAGCAAAGCACGATGGGATGTGACGGAATCAATGCACTCAGAAATAAGGGACTTTATTTTTGCAAAATGTGATTAACTAGAAAATGTAATGAAGAAAAAGATGCCATTTCAAAAAATAGTCAAAACTAAAAACCGAACTGGCTGTTCAAGGAGTTCATCTGGAATGTATGCAGGCTCTCTGGGACATTTGAACCCTGCCTGAGGTTAAGCGTTTCATAAAATGTGAGGTGCCTTTGCTCCATCCAAGACCACTTTTCATTCAGAGCTTGAATTTTCATATTTTTCTTCAAATGCAGGCATCCTTAGAGATGGCCAGGACGTCTACCTTTGTAACGTAAGGGGTCATGTGCTCAGCGGGGTAAAAGACTACTTCCCTATAGGAAGAGAGGTTTGCTTTGTTTTATTTTTGTTTTTGTTGGTTTAGTTTTGTGGTTTTGTTGTTCTTCTTCTTCTTTGAAAAACATAGGCTGGCTTTTAATTTATGATGCTCCCCATTTCTCCTCCTCCTTCAGATGCCTGCATTTGAAGAAAAATATGAAAATTCAAGCTCTGTATGAAAAGTCATACAATTTTTCTTGATAGGAAGAATCAACATTGGAGAAATGCCATTTTCTTTATTCTATAAATGCAAAGTAGTCTTCAATTAAAATATTAATAGTTTTAAAACATTTTAACTTTCTACTAATAGATATGATAACAGATATTTCAACGTAAGTAAGCAAATACCGGTAAGTAAAGTAGACTAGTGTTAATGAATGTAAAAACCTTTTAAGATGTTATAATTTAAAATAGAATAGTACTGAGAGAAAAACGAAGAAGTAGAAGAAAATGTTAGGAGTGTTGCTTAAAGTCAGTTCATTAACAATAAATGGAATCAGGACAGTGAAATAGCCTGGGGAGTTCAGGCTTAGACTATAAACTTTACATGATTTCTCAAAAGTCTAAGCTGAGCATAGTGCCCCATACTTGTAACCCATGCACATGGGGAACAGAATCAGGAGAAACAAGAATTTAAAGTCATGCTGAGCTGTGTAGCAAGTTAAAGGCCCACCTAGGATACACAAGACCCTGTCTCAAAAACAAAACAAAACAAAACAACCCAAAAAGCAAAATTCTAATGTCAAAAATGAAACCACAGTGGAAGACAGTGTGACTAGTTATTGTGTATAATTTTGTAAAATATTGTGTAAGTTTTGGAGTGCCAGACAGCATGAGCACTGTATATATTTATAATTTGAGCCTTTCTTTGCCATGACTTCAATAACTGTGTAATACATGGTGTAGCTTAATGAATGGTTCATGAGCACTTGAACATCTGTTGTATTCTGTTGTTGGTTTAACATTACAGTTCAACAGATGTCAACTAAGTCCAGTGAGTTGAAGGTCTACAGACCATTGTTGACTTTCTATCTACTCAGCCTGTTCATTATAGATGAAGGCTGGTAAAGTTTCCAGTCATAACGAATTTAACTGCTTTCCTTTTCAATTTGGACAGACGTAATTTCATTTATTTTTATGCTGTACATTTTGATGCCCAACAACTACAGGCATGCACATCTGTAATGGTGATATTTTCATCTTATGTGTTACCTTTGTATAACTTTCTTCAAAATATCTGCGTTGACAACTTATTGATAAGAATTATTTATTGTGGCTTATGGCTTCAGTGAGAACATAAGTAGATCATATCTTAATGTAGCAGAGAGATGGGATTCATGGAGGAACTAAGCCAAGAGATAGCCCCAGTGACATATCCCCCCAGACTGACTTCCTCCACCTAGGCCCATGTCCTGCCTTTCACTGCCTTGAACTAATAAGTCCATCAAGGCCCTCATGGTCTAATCATCTCTGGGAATGCCATTATGAGCTGCACCCTGAAGTCCATGACTCAGATTAATCAAGCTGAAAAGAGTAACCATCACAATGGGAATTAAATACACATTTCTGCATTACCAAATAGCCCTTGGTCTACAGCAATATCACTTATTTATTATTATTATTATTATTATTATTATTATTATTATTTCAGCACAAACACATTTCTATTAGAAATTATTCATAGTTAAGAACGTTTATAATTTTCCATGCTCTTTAGTGTATACCCCCAGTATCTCTCAACCTTGGAACTGAAGACTGGAGAAATGGCTCAGTGGTTAAACACACATGCAGCTCTTGTATAGGATACCAGGCTACTTCTTAGCAGACACTGGACAGTGCACGACCACCTCTAACTCCAGATCCACAGAGTCCAATACAGTCTTTGGGCTCCGTGGACACTGTACTCATATGTACAATCACACACACACACAGACACACACACACACACACACACACACACACAATGGCTGGCAAAGGAAAACTCACTGAAAATGTCTTCGAACATGGGAAATTATTCTCTAGGAAGTAAATGGTCCCTACTTGAGAATCACTGTCCCTTAGGCCTGAAAAGCGTGCTTGAGCGGCATTTCTTTCACTTAAGTTACTTTTTCCTCTTGTGCTAGGGATTGAAAACTTTGAGATATCTTTCAGCATTTTTGTTATGATATACTCTAATATCTATGTTTTTGTGTTAGAGGATTCATTGGGATTTCTAGATTTGAGGTATATAATTTACATCAAATTTGGAAAAAGATAATATTCATTTTCCCCACACATGTTCTCCCTCCATCCTTTCCTAGGATTATGGCATCGGACACTTTAACAGTATCATACAAACCACAGGCTTTGAGCTTGTTATTTTTCACCCCTTTCTTCCTCTGTCTTTTGATAGTGTCCAGTGCTGTGCCTTTTGGTACACGAACTTTTCATTAATATTTCTCACTAATCTTGTTATGGTTCAAATGTGAAATGTTCTCCATGTCATATTTGTTTGTATATGTGACCCCCACTGATGCCACTGTTTGGCGGGCTCTCAAGAATTTTGGAGAAAGTGATATTACTGCAGCTAGGTCACTTAGGCAGGTCATGGAGGTTTATAGCTAAGCCTCAGTCTCAGTCCAGGCTTTCTTCTTCCTGGTTCGTTAAGATGTGAAGAAGCTTACACAAGTTCCGGTCACAGCCAGACTCTTCCAATTACCATCTCTTCTCGTTCACAGTGGATTGCTACCCCACCTCCATAAATCCTGTCAGCTCCATTGTCATAGAAATAAGAAAGTAATATAGATCTCATCAAGTGGGGTTTCTCATTTCAGCTATTGTATTTCTATTGCTCTAAAATCCACCTTGTATGTTTTCCTTTTCATGTTCATGCTTTCTGGTAAAAATCATAAACATTTTTATAACTGTGTTGTTTTATTGCTGTGGTTCACATATGAAAATTTTATCACTTATTAATTATTTTATTTGTCAGTTACTATCAACTATTCTCCCCCAGTTATACGTCATATTTTCTTGCCTCGTTTAGTCCATGAAGTTTCACTTTGCACTTCTGTATAGCCTACTTTGGACACTAGCAGACCCCACAGATGCCCTATATTGTGCACATAGCTTGCTTTCCCAGACTGTCTCCCCCACAATATGTAGTTAGTGGTTATGTCATTGGTTTCTAGTGCTGTGATCTAGAAGATCTATGTTATGAGCTTGTCTGGTTTACTCCTCTTTGCCTCTGCATCAGCTCTCACACCACAGCACTGTTTTTGTTAGTTTTCTATCTCTTAGGTATCACGCTATTATGGTTATTAGGTATCACACTGTAGTGGCTAATTTCTTAAAATTGTCTTTCTTGTACATTGCATTCTGTTCTAGTGGTTTACAACAGCAAGGCTAGTATAGTACCAGTTCATCACACACAGCCTCAAACAGAAATTCCTGAACATTCCAACACAGCAAGGGGTGAGGAAGAAAATGGGAGGAAAGACATGTTTTTGTTTTGCCTTTAAACCAACATTCTCAAAAATAATAGTCAACTCAGCTATGAAAACATGTTCAACCTCACAGTCAAATAAGAAGATGAAATTATCAGGGATACAAGTTTCTCGTTGAAATGTTAGGGTAAGAGTAGAAAGACAGTGAGCTCTCCCCTCCAGATGGTGCTGTGGTCTGAACTCAAGTTTCTACATGGTGCTCTATGATCTGAGCACACTTTTTCACATGGTGCTATCTATGGTTTGGAACATGTACTTCCACATGTGGTACTGCGGTTGGAACACATGTTTCCATATAGTGCTGTATGGTTGGGAACATACATTCCCACATAGTGCTGTGGTTGAACTCGTGTTGTCACATGGTGAGTTGTCTTATCAGGTGCTCAGAGTAGTGGGCCGCCTGATCTTGGCTTGAAATGTGCTACATAGAAAATGTACACTCAACATACTTTTTTCCTCATAAGTCAGTCACCCCATACATTGATAAAAAAATGAGTAAGATGGTGAGAATGTACATTTTACATGTTATCTCTTTGTGTATGTGTACAAGGTGTGTGGTCAACCTTTGTGGTCAGTTGTCTTCCTTTATCACTTTACATCTTTGTTTGTTTGTTTGTTTGTTTGGTTGGTTGGTTGGTTGGTTGGTTGGTTGGTTTGGTTTGGGTTGTTACTATAGGGTCTCCTGGAACTTACCCTGTCAGCTATACTGGCAGGTCAGAGCAGCCTTGAGCTCTGATCTCACCCTCTAGCATTATGGCTCAGACAGCTTGCTGGCACACTTGGCTTTTACATGGGTGCTGGGGATCTGAACTCAGGCCCTCATCCTTTCGGAGCAAGGATATAGCTTGTCGAGCCTTCTTTTCAGTTCTCGATACTTTACATTTTAAACTTTGAAGACCTTTAACCCAGAAAGATCTATTTTTCAGAGAGAAAAGGAGAATTTTACCCTTTGATCAGATACTGAAAATGCTCAATGATCTCCACAAAGATTGTTATGGAGAATGTGGGAAATGTTCTACATGTTCCATAATTAGAATCGATGAAATAACACAATGTCTCCAGGCAAATTTCTATGTACTAATTAACATAAAATAATAAATGTAAATGAAATTTGGAAATGGAAAGGCAAATTTTAGGACAAAACTATATAACTCTAAAAAGAAGTTACACCTCATGGTAGCCAAGGGGGTAGGGGAGGGTCTGGGAGGAGGAGAAAAGGAAGGGGAGCACAAAATGTCTGTAATAGCTGGATAAGTGAGTTCCTAATGCCCCACCTCCTGATTGTACCATAGGCTGGTAAGCAAACCCTTAGTATATGAAGTTTTGTGTTCACATTTAAGATATAGCAGAGGCTAGCAATGTGCAGTGTGATGTTCTTGTAATGCCAGGCAGCAACAGTGGCAACAAGTCACAGGTTAGTCACATTTTCACAGAAATAAATAACAACTCCCCACCGGGTTCGGTTGCTAAGGCAGACTGTTCAGTAGACTGCATGTGTCACATACAATTTTGACATATGCTACTTTTAACTCATGGTGGAGTCCTTAAGATGACACCTTGTTGTAAGGAGAGCAGCATCTAAGTTATCTGAATTTAGTTGGACTTGAGGGTGGTAGCACTCCAGTGGAAAGGAGCTCAGTGCATAGGCATTTGTATCGAAACCTGTTTATGGTTTGCTTTGTTACAGCCTTGTTGAGCCTGCCAGCATATGGTTGCCTGGTAAAATAGATGTCCTGAGAACATGAGTTTGGTTGCACAACAGTTACTAGTGTGTGCATGTCAGGCATCTCCTGGAAACTACTAGAAGGTGAAGCTGACATGTGAGAATACAAAGAATTCATTCATTCTCAGTCACATAAAAATTGTCCTTTCTTGGTTATAGAAAAGTATTAGTTCACCTTATGTCTATAAGAATAAAGTTCCCTGAGTAAATGCATTAAATGTGACTTGTCCTTTCAGCAAAATTACAAGAGTACTTTAAAAAATAGTTTCACTGGTTCCAAGTCAAGTCTCACTAACCAAAAAAAAAAATTAATAGAGACATGATGACCTCACATTGCAGCGTGGGAGACAGACTGGTAAGCAGATATGCTCAAGTTGAGTGTGTGTGGTAAGGCTTCTTATGAAGGTTGAGCAAAGAGCTGTCAGTGAAGAGACATGGGGCACTTTGCTGGAGCCAGTCAAGAAGGTTTAGCAGAACAGGTGACATTTGAGCTAGATCTTGAAGGATGAACAGAAGTTTGCCAAGTGGATGAGGTGATCGCTATATACAGGGCCAGGCTCTTGGTGAGGCCCAATAAATGTTAACATCCAGTTCCAGTCAAGGAAGCGTCCCTGGAAGAGGACACCAGTCAGCTCAGCTCAAGGAACACTTATTGAGGACCTTGTGTATATCAGGCACAGCTCCAGGCTCTTCTGTCCTATGTGCCAGGCACATCTTGTGAAGACGGATAATTATACAAGAGCCTGATGTGAGCCATGTTCAGAGCTCCTATTTATAGCGTTAGCTCTCCAGATGGAGCAGGGATGCTTGTTTTAACACTGCTGACGCATTCCCTCCTGATTGCACCCCCCCTCCCACCCACTACCGTCCTGACCGCCCTGAGAAGCAGGTAGCCGATGGCTCTTCCAGACTTGATTTCAAGAAGTCTAGCATACCTACCCTCATCCCTGTGCTCCAGGCTATCCTGGTCTACACTTGGAGTCAGGTCCAGGCAGCAGCTCTCCCTCACAACAAGGGTGGAAGATACCTAATGCTGTATCTGTCTTCAGCTCACTGACCTAATGAATACAACTGCCCTCTGAACCTGCTCACTCATAAAATTTTGACACTTAAATGTATTTTACTATAATACAGTAGAATAAAGACAGGTATAGACACTACTATAAAATGTATAATTATGAGTAGTATTTATACTACTATAAAATGTATTATTATGAGCACAGAGCCTATATGTTCTATACCTACCATAGCATGTTTTTACATTCAAGGAATACTCCATGGCTGTTTTCATAGCATTTTTGCTGGCCCAAACAATAAGGAAATGAGCCAAGTTCAGTGCAAAAAAAATTTTTGTTTAATGCTCATTAAGTCAGAGATGAGAATTACTCTAACCATTATACTAAGAAATGAAAGCACCGAACATTTAATTTACCAAAGGCTGAAAAAACTGATTAAGATTGAAAGTCAGATCTCATGAGTCCCTAGGCCCATTCTCTCTCTGCTAATGCAGCCTGTATCAATGCTAGCATTATTACTTTTATATCATATGCAAGACACAATAAGACATTCCTATATACTGTCTTTCCTGAATTTATTCTTTAATTAACAAGTTAAAATTGTATGCATAATTTATATTTATATATAAACCCATAATGTATCTTATAATTAAATTCCCTCTATATATTTATGTATATTATATAAATATATTAAAATATATGTAATAGACAACATAAGATTTGAAAATGTTATACATCTTATAATGGCAAAATCATGATAGGTAACATATGGTTTACATCACACAACTCTGCATGTTGTGAGAACATGTATGATCCACTCTCTTCAAGCAAGGAATCTTCTTTGAAGTCTCACACAGGCAGTGAGCTGCTGATCATGACTTCAGGCCCAGGAGCTGCACTCTGATGCACATTTTTTTTTTTAAGTATCACACCAACCATGGGTGTGCATTAAAACAAAATGGGAAATTTTAAGAAGAGGTTTGCCCTCAGAGAGCCTAATGCAATTGTCTGGGAGAACGCAAATGATCTTAAAGCTGTCAGGTGACTTGAATGTGCTATCTGTTTTTAGAGCATTGCTCTCAAAAGTTAAAATTAGTAGGAGGGATATCTTTGTTTATTTTGATAATTAACTGGAATTGTCACTTATGAACTGGTTTTAAAATGGCTCTAGGGCATTGGAGAGTTGATGCAGAGGTTACCAGCACTTGTTCCTCTTTTGGAGGACCTTGGTTCAACTCCCAGTTTACACACAGCCATCAGTAATTCCAGCTCCAGGGACCCAGTGCCCTCTTCTGACCTCTGCAGGCACCAGATACTCATATAGTACACAGATATACATGCAGGCAAAGCATCCACACATAAATAATATAATTGATAAATGCAAAAAAAAAGTAAGTGGTTTTAACTCCTAGTTAGGTAGGTAGTATGCAGCTGTTTTCTAGCACTCAGGAGGCAGAGACAGGAGGATTGTCACAAGTTGAAGGCTAATCTGTTATACACAGTGAGTCACAAGCCAGCCTAGGCTACACAGGAAGATCTTGCCTTTAAAAAAAAGTGATGGTGATTCTCTAAATATTGAAGATGTAAAAGCACTGAACATTGAGCTCTTCCTTTGGCACTTTCTTGCTCGGTGTCCTTGACATTGCATAAAATATTACAAAAGAAATAATCATTGTTTCTGAAAAGACATTCTGCTTTTTTATATATGGAGTTAGTGCAACTTGACCTCTTATTGGGGTCACTATATAAATAATGCCTTGAAAAGGCTTCAGGAGAACAATTTCTCATTTTCCTAATCAACCTGATGTAAAGTCCATCTTCTGCCTCTGACTCCTGCTGCCAACATTCTCCTAAGCACTGACAGGCCTTCTCCTGACAGCTGTTGCTGGCTCATGCTTTAGTTGGGCTGTACCATGGATGGATCTCAACTCTCAGTCACCTGCATTCTGCTTAGCTGACTCCAATCTCCCAATAGCTCTTACAGTGGATATGGGAATGCTGACAGTAGCCAAGGGAACCCCTTGGCTTCCAGACACAGTCTCCTTCCCTCCTTCTGCAGACTAGTGCCAACTCTTTTTTTTACTTTATAACCAGAATCAGTTGGTGATTGTTGGTTTTAGTTTCATGGAGAGTACATGATGTAGGGAGAACCTAGAAATTTTCTGGTGTTTCTTAGAATTATTCTTCACTTGGATATCAGAGCACTGCATCATGGGGTTGGGAGCATGAGCTTTCGGATAAAACAATAAAACTAAAATAAAAGAACTCAACAACTCCTACATTTTGGTTCTTAGCTGAGTATTCTGGCTGTGAAAAAAATGATATATTAGTGGATGGCATGCTTTCCCAAGACTCATATATGTTCATGAACCAATTGTACAAGCACAGGGCGGTTAATGAGACTAGCTAACTGGCATCTGAAGGGTTGGCCATATTGAACAGCCTACTTGATTACTGGAAGTCTTGTTCTCAGTTGATGCCTAGTAGCAGTGTTCATCAGAGACGAAAATCGTCTGACTCTGCCTACTCTTAGATGTCCACCCTAAAAACTCATCTTTGGACATCTTTTACTTGGTTTTCAAAAGTACCTTTAAGTTCTTCACTTTTGCCAATTAAATCCTTGCCCATGAATTAATGCAGACCTCTACTTATGACTATCTGTCTGCCAGGTCAAATGAGCAGTCAGGCAAAGCCATGCACCCTTGGGCTTGCCACCTTCTTCAGTGGCAGCCTCGGGTGTTAACCTTGACAGTATTGACCTTGATAATGAAACCAGAGAAACCTCTGTAACCTTTCTAGTCTAAACATGACATCTATCATATCCTCTTTACTAAGACTTTTCTGCTTTCTGAAAGATAAAAAAAATCACCTTTTCAGAAAACATAAGAATTTTTTAAAAACCTGTTAACTTCTGTGTTCCCTGAACATCACACACACACACATACACACACACACACACACACACACACACACAATAAAAAGAAAAAGAAGCTAGACACATATTTGCATACTTAAGGCAATCAATATGGAAGTCCTCATTGCCATGATACAAAGCAAAAACAATTGGCATTGTAATTCCAGTTTTAAAGACGCAAAAACTGCAATAGAGAAGGAGTTTTGTGAAACCTTCACCTTTTGACTCTGCGACAGAATGGCGAAACAAACACCCTGCCCACCACATGTGTGGGGACTCAGGTATGTGGAGTACAGCAGGAGAGTGTTGCTTATTGTTGCTTATATGAAGGAAACTGGAGGTACCTCTGGTGGTTGGGTGATCCCTGAAAAATCGCTACAGGGCAGGCAACAGAGGCAAATACGGTCAGATACAGGCTGGGGTTAGTTACATCATTTCCTCTTAAGCCCTTTTTTTCTTTTTCTTTTCTTTTCTTTTTTCTTTTCTTTTTTTTTTTTTTTTTTTTTTTTTTTTTTTTTTTTGGTAGTACATTATCACCAGTAAGGTGTAGGCGTGCGTAACTGCCTAACTGAGGGTGAGGACAGTGTAACACTGCTTGGGAAATTGAAGTGCCATGCTAATAGTGGTCAGCCAGATCGGAGGTATGTTTTAAAAGCACTGTAAATTCCAGAGATTTTGCTTGGCCTCTACAGTCTTTGTGCTACAGATATTTTGTAGAGACAGAAAATTCTTCTTGGATTAAACACCCACAAGTATTGAACAGGGAGTTTTATTGTCCAGCAAGTGCACGACCCTCTGTAATCTAAAGCAAGCTGTCGAACTTGTTTATGAAATGAACAGTAATAAATGTTCTCTGAACCTAATTCCAACTTTCAAACTCAAGTGTTCTCTGAGGGTGTGTCTGGGAGCGCTGACTGTGATGGAAATGCATGGTATGACATTCTGGAAGACTCAAATAGGAGGGTTTTTTTTTTTTCATGATATTTCACACTTTTTTCATTTGTTTATTATAATGGTGACATATACATTTTATGTTTGAGAAAAATGCATTGTAAATACCCAAGTGTCTCTTGATAGCAAATTGCCCCAAAAGGTAGAGAGAATGAAAGTCTACTTTTGTACTTGCAATGACAGTTAATTTGTCAACTGTAAATAACTCTTTACTCTAAGAGGAGGTGGGTTGTACATTCAAATGATAGCTACAATGTGGTTTTATTTTAAATCATTCTTATCTGCCTATGCTGTCTTGTATGCATTTGAGCACAGAGTTTGCCAGGATATAAAATAGGGAAACCCAAAACTTTTAACTATACACAATGGATCTTAATATAATAATTTAAGAAAAATGCATGTAAATCAAACCAAAATATTTTATTTGTATTTTATATTATCATTCAGTTGTCCTTAATATTTTCCTATTATAAGCTTTAGATATAAAGTATTAATTTTTTGCCCATTACTCTGTGATGAAACGATTGTGAATGTCTTAAAGTGTTATATCTAAAGTTTTGGTAATATCTTGCTTGACCGAAAGCATCAATCTCTATAAATACTGCTAATCTAAGTATTGAATTATATTAGGTATTTATTGAATGATCTGTGACTTATACACCTGTATTCTATTAAAAAGCAAAAGAACCGAGAGTTTTTCAATCAATTAATTCTAACAGTTCTTTTTTTTTTTTAACAGGTATTCTTTTTTTTTTTTGAGCATGAAATGCTTTTTTATAGCATGTTTTACAAGGGGAGGGGGTAAGAGGGTCCAGGTGGTGGAAAAGTACAAAATCTTCTTGGCCTGTGCCTTGAAACATGTCATGGTCTATATGGTACACTGCCTTGAATTATGATCTACCTGCAGTTCTTCAGAAGATATGGTACACTGCTTGAGTTATGGTCTCCCTGCTATTCTTAAGAAGACATGGTACTCTGCTTTGAGTCTATCTGCAGTTGCTAAGCAGGATCTTGCAGCTGCCAAGCTTCAGAGGACATTGTGCAGGTGGGGAAAGGTAGGGGGTAAGGGTAAGGGCGAGGGTCCTGGCTTCTGGCATCTCCCCCCTTCTCTGTTTAGTTAGAGAAGGCGTCTTATGTTCAATCCCAACTATGTGAGTTTTGAATTTGGATGTCTAATTATGGGGGGGTCTTAGACAAGTTCACAACCCCAAAACACTGATGTGAGACAAGTCACATCGATGGTCGAAGGCTTTAGGCTGTCGACGATGGGCAACGTCAAGGGACTCTGATGTGGGTGAAAGGAGGGTGAGAGCCCTGTCTTAGGCCATGTAGGCTGCACCCACTCCCAGCACCACGCACTCCTTTTCGGCTGCATTGGGTGGGCCCCTGGGAAGTGGACCTACAATAATCCCGTCATTGGGCTAACTCACAGCCATCCTAGTCTCTTGTAAATGTTCAAGTTACCAACCATTTGTCAGTTTGGGGTGTAATATTGTCATAAAGGAAGGCTCCCCAATGTTAGCGGCCATATCAAGGGTGGCCTTGGTTTAGGAAAAAGCCAATTTTTGTTGTGGTGATCAAGAGGCCAAGCTCTCTAGCGAGAGAAATGAGGGCAAAGCCAGGCATACCAGGAACCCTTCTGGAGGGCGTGGAAGTCTAGGGGTCGACCGTAGGGGGAGGCAGGGGAGCTGACAGCTGTGTCAGTCTCCTGTGGAGTCACTTCTGGATCCTCTGCAATTTTCAGCTGATGGTAATGAACTTCAACTGCCTTCTTGATGGCAGCATCAACCTGGTTCCGTGGACGACAGGTCACGGGCGATGATCTCTGTCTTGCTCAATCTTCATGTCGTGCGCACATCCTCTCAATGAGGGTCCGTCCGGATGGGTCCATGCCTCGAGCCCCACGTCTGGGTGCCACTTGACCCGACCGGCGGGTCCTGGTTATTCGTGGGGGCGAGGAGGACTGCAACCTGCTATTCTTCAGAAGATATGGTACACTGCTTGAGTTATGGTCTCCCTGCTATTCTTCAGATGATATGGTACACTGCTTTGAGTCTATCTGCAGTTGCCAAGCAGGATCTTGCAGTTGCCCAGCTTCAGGGGACCTTGTACAGGTGGGAAAAGGTAGGGGGTGAGGGTAAGGGCGAGGCTCCTGGCTTCTGGTCCATCTGGGTTAGAACTTCTAATAGCAGGCATCACGGGTGATTCAATTTTACCTGGAAAGAAAAAAGAAGGGGATTCTCAGGGAGATTTCTCTTCCCTGGATGTAAATTGTTATTCATCGTATTTATGATTGGGCCTGGCTTTGTGAGGGTATCTATTTTTTTCATTAATATTTGTGGTAGCCGGTTAGCTGTGCCTTCTGTGGTATTGGGCAGGCATATCAGTCCTCGGCTCCATAAGGGAACTGGGACTGGGGCATTCCCTTTATGGGTATGAGGGTCCTTCCCCATATCTGTGGCAAAGTTTTGTTGGTCTTGGTGGTGCCCGAGGTCAAAGAAACCTTACTAAAGCTCAAAACACACATTGCACCTCACATAATAATAGTGGGAGACTTCAACACCCCACTCTCAGCAATGGATAAATCATGGAAACAGAAACTAAATAGAGATACAGTAAAACTAACAGAAGTTATGAACCAAATGGACTTAACAGATATCTATAGAACATTTCACCCTAAAGCAAAAGAATATACCTTTTTCTCAGCACCTCATGGTACCTTCTCCAAAATAGATCATATAATTGGGCACAAGACAGGCCTCAACAGATATAAGAAAATTGAAATAATTCCCTGCATCCTATCAGATCACCATGGTCTAAGGCTGGTCTTCAAAAATGACAAAGAGAATGGAAAGCCCACATTTACATGGAAACTGAACAACACCCTACTCCTTGATAATCAGGTAAGGGAAGAAATAAAGAAAGAAATTAAAAACTTTTTAGAATTTAATGAAAATGATGACACATCATACCAAAATTTATGGGATACAATGAAAGCAGTGCTAAGAGGAAAATTCATAGCTCTAAGTGCCTACAAAAAGAAACTGGAGGGAGCATACACTAACAGCTTGACAGAGCACCTGAAAGACCTAGAACAAAAAGAAGCTAATACACCCAAGAGGAGTAGAAGGCAGGAAATAATTAAACTCAGGGCTGAAATCAACCAAATTGAAACAAAAAGAACTATCCAAAGAATCAATAAAACCAGGAGCTGGTTCTTTGAGAAAATCAACAAGATAGATAAACCCTTAGCTAGACTAATCAGAGGGCAGAGAGACAGTATCCAAATTAATAAAATCAGAACTCAAAAGGGGGACATAACAACAGAAACTGAGGAAATTAAAAAAATCATCAGATCCTACTACAAAAGCCTATATTCAACAAAATTGGAAAATTTGGATGAAATGGACAATTTCCTAGACAAATACCAGTTGCCAATGTTAAATCAGGACCAGATAAACCATCTAAACAGTCCCATAACCCCAAAAGAAATAGAAGCAGTCATTAAAAGTCTCCCTACAAAGAAAAGCTCAAATAGGAGGTTTTAAGAAGACTCAGTCGTACTAGCCCTCATTTAACTTCTAGAGTTGAAAATAACATGGGCTCCAGCAGGGGGCAGTATAGTCACACTGACTCACAAATCTGGTGCCTTCCTTGTTTGGACTGTGAACAAATTTGTTCTTTCTTTAGCTTGACTGACTTTTACAACACTCTGTTCCCATATTTTCTTTAAGGGACGTGGGAAAACTCATGAAGGCTGTCTTTTTCTCTTGTTGTCTGATTGTGTTTATTTACCCACTCTTTGAACTTGGAGAACTATGATGAGTATATTTCTTCTACATTTAAGAAATGCTTTTTAAAGACACAAAGCCCAATTCTAACTTAACATTTTTTCTTCTAAAAGGTAACCCAAAATGTATCCACCCACTTTCAAAGTCAGAAAACATTATATCATCCCTGAGAAACCTATAATTCTGCAGTCTTGTTGATGCCTTGTAACTTCCCATAGAAAATATTCTACATATATGAAATGAAACCAGAAACAGAAATGGTCGTTATGGTGGCTTGAATATGCTTGTCCCATGAGAAGTAGCACTATTAGAAGGTATGGGCTTATTGCAATAGCTGTGACCTTGTTGGAGAAAGTGTGACACTGTAGGGGGTAGGCTTTGAGGTCCTATGTCCAAGCTCCGCTCACAACGGAGGAAACCCTCCTTCTGGCTCTCTGTGGAAGAGATCTGCTACCTGCAGATCAAGATGTAGAACTCTTGGCTCCTCCAGCACAAAGTCTGCCTGCACACTCTCATGCTCTCCACCATGATGATAATGGACTGGACCTCTGAAATATAAGGCAGCCCCAAGTAAATATTTGCCATTATTTGCTTTGGTCATGGTGTCTCTTCATAGCAATAAAACCCTAAGACAATCATTTACGCAATAGAAAGATATGAATTGTATGACAGCTCTAATCTAGCATTCTATTTTGGCTCTTAAAATACAGTGACCAAACAACGTAAGTTAGGAATGTCTGTGTCTGTAATGCTGAAAGAGGTGCATCCAGCAAGTCTAACAATGCTTCCAGGAGCTCATAGGCTTCTCACAATCTTGTATTAAGACAGAGGTTTATTTCCTAAGTCTTAGAGTCTTTAAAACGATGGTTCAATTTAAGGCTACTCCAAAATAATTCATTCTACCCCTAAACCCTTTCCCAGAACTCCATCCATTACTTAAAACCTCACAATGGTTCTGTTTCATCAGGAGCCAAGGAAATTAATTTCTAAACTATAAGGGCAGCTTCTAGTCCTTTGGCCTGATGCCTATGGCACTCTTTATGACACTACTTGGACCATAGTAGTTCTTTTAAAGTATTTTTAATATTTTTTATTATTTTATATGTATAGACATTTTGTGTGTATATATGTCTGTGTACCATTTGTGTGCCTGTTGCCTGCAGAGGCCAGAAGGGGACATTAGATCCCCTGAAGTAGGAAATGTAGATGGCTGAGAGCAAGCTGCTGTATGGGTGCTGGGAATAGAAGTTGGGTCACCTGGAAGAGCAGCCAGTGCTTTAACTGCTGATCCATTCCTCCGCCTGTCACAGTAGATCTTAACAGGAGTGAGTGCAGTGGTGGTTTTAATGTCATACTTCTAATCTCTTTCTCCTAAGCATATCTGTGGCAACTCCCACTGGAAGCATCTGCTGTGGTTGCTGCCATTTGCTATGCGACTATAAGCTCAAGCTTTGGCTCTGGTGGTCAGACTTTCTGTCAAGTTGTTTGAAACAAAGTAGAAAACCTTCAAGTCAGCAGCCATGCCTCATGAGTGCAGAACAGAAGCCTCCTGTCTGAAGTGAGCACCACCTTGTCAGACCCCTTTGCGAGCCACAGTGTAAGCAGAAGTTGCTGCAGAGGCTGTGTCCCAGGCACTGGTGAGCTCTTACAGACCTGCCTTCCTTTCTTTCGTTATATAGAGACTCAACTATTAGTACTGACTTTATATAAGGATACTTGTTGTGTGTCATTTTGCACTACCCAAAGTGGCTGTGCCACCAGCCCCCACCGGATTCCCTTGAATCCTTGGATAAAACACACACACACACACACATACACACACACACACACACACACACACACACACACACAGTTGTTTTCAACTTGTCTTCTTGGCACAATTGTTGGGTACAACAATCTCCCGCCTGGAAAAGTGTACCTTTATCAATTTCTTACCTCTGCCTCTCCTACCTGCTCTAAAGTTTAGGGGCTCAGTCTCATCTAGCCCCTGCTAAACATCCCTAACCACCTGCCTGTAGGAGCAGCCTGTGTGGCCACACCATTATGAGATCTCACATGGCTGGCCAACTTTTTTTATCAGATGCCTCACGAACTCTGTCTCTCTTCCCATACTTCTCTTTCTGCTTGCCTCCAGGGACCCGGAAGTCCCACCTATACCTTCTTTCCAGCCATTGGCTCTTGGCTTTCTTTACTGACAGATCAAGAAACAATTGGGGAACAGGACCTCAACATCAAAACTACCCCTACAGACACTCATTCAACCTGCACAGCTAACTAACTGATCACGTTTCTCAGAGCTCTAACTTGGGTTCAGAGTGGATCCCTGGTGCAGGCATTTGTGGCTAGGATTGGAGGTAACAGCACAGACTGTGATGTGGATTGGAAGTGTGTGAGCTGAAGAGGTCTTCATGTGAGTTCCAAAGTGTTCCTTCCTATTTTCCCTCCGTTAGTGCTTCTCTTCTTTGGGTACTTACCATAGTATAATCTAATTGTCCATACTTTCTCTTTTTATAAGCACATTCTATTCTATAGGCTCCTAAAGGGCTAGACTCTGACTCATTCTAGATATACTCCTAGCATCTACCACAATGCCTGACACATAGGAGGTAGTGGCAACAACAGCAACAATAAAGAACGACCTTGCATTAAAGTGAAACATTTATGAAAAGGCTATGCTATTTTAACATGGCTACTGTAGTCATGAGAGGGACACCCACACAAATAGTGGACCTCACTACCTGTCAATCAACATTCTGCTAAATAGTTACAAGCACAGGAAATACCTATGAAAGGTTAATAATATACTGACTTCAAACAGAACTCTTTCAAAGCCGTCTACGAGGGACAACGTGGTGCCCTTAAAGACAGAAACAGAAATTACTTTTTAAAATGTGAGAAAATTGCTACCTCAATTTCATTTCACACTTTCATATGCTCATGCCTCAGAGAGTGCTCCAACTCACAAGAATCCCTTCAGAGAGTGCACCAACTCACAAGAATGCCACCATTGTGACAGTGTGCTGATAGTTCTACAGAATTTGTACTGAAGTGTAGTATGAATGAATTACTCTCCAAAGTATGAAAGCCTTCTCATTTTCTTTAGGACATCATTTTTTAGCAAAGTAGAATTTATCCTTTTTATTTTGGGACAGGGAGCAGAGAAAACTGTATGTAATGCCTAAATTAAACTATTTTGAAAACAAACAAAGCCATAATTTACATTAGTGACTACAAAAACTTAACTGATTTTGTAAATTCAAATTTCTAGGGAATCCAGATTTTCACCAAAATATGCCTGTGATTGTTTTCAGCAATGAAGTGTCATGATTATTTTGTTTGTGTACATGTTTGTGCATGTACGTGTATATGCATATGTGTGCATTATGTGAATGTGATTAAACTCTGTGCCTCTAACCAGGAAGGGAAAGTCATTCTATAATTCCATTACTTAAAAAGCCATCCAGGAGGCCTAGGCTGAGGAGTGAGCATCCAGGAGGCCTAGGCTGAGGAGTGAGCATCCAGGAGGCCAAGGCTGAGGAGTGAGCATCCAGGAGGCCTAGGCTGAGGAGTGAGCTCCAGGGTGGCCTGTGAGATAATGAGACCCTTTCTCAAAAATCAAACAACTTCTTCAAAATCTGTTAATAAAATAACTTTTAATATTAATAAATTGTGATTACAAAGTAATATATATTTTCCAGAAAAGTTAATCTGTTTGTTTGTTTGTTTTAAACTCCAGATTTTATTCCCCTCCTGCTCTATCTTCCAACTGTTCCACATCCCATACCTCCTCCCTGCCCCCCCCCACCCAGTCTCTGCCAGGATATCTCCACCCCCTAATTTCCCACCCCACCAGATCTCTAAACACCCTGGGACCTCCAGTCTCTTGAGGTGCATCTTCTCTGACTGAACACAGACCTGGCAGTCCTCTGCTATATATGTGTTGGGGGCCTCATATCAGCTGGTATATGCTGCCTGGTTGGTGGTCCAGTATCTGAAAGATCTCGGGGATCCAGGTTAATTGAGATTGCTGGTCCTCCTACAGGGTCGCCCAACTCCTCAGCTTCTTCCAACCTTTCCCTAATTCAACCACAGGAGTCAGCAGCTTTTGTCCATTGGTTGGGTGTAAATATCTGCATCTGACTCTTTCAGCTGCTTGTTGGGTCTTTTGGAGGGCAGTCATGATAGGCCCCTTTTTGTGAACACTCTATAGCCTCAGTAATAGTATCAGGCCTTGGGGCCTCCCCTTGAGCTGGATCCCACTTTGGGCCTGTCATTGGACCTTCTTTTCCTCAGGCTCCTCTCCATTTCCATCCCTGCAGTTCTTTCAGACAGGAACAATTATGGGATGGCAATCCCATCCCTCACTTGATACCCTGTCTTTCTGCTGGAGATGGGCTCTACAAATTCCCTCTCCCCAATGTAGGGCATTTCATCTAAAGTCCCTCCCTTTGATCCCTGAGAGTCTCTCACCTCCCAGGTCTCTGGTACATTCTGGAGGGTTCCCTCAACCTCCTAACTCCCGAAAGTTTCCATTCTTTCTCCTGGCCCTCAGGACTTCAGTCCTTTTCCCCTACTTAATACCAGATCATGTTCCCCTCTCCCCTCAGTCCCACTTGGGATGGAGAAGGAAGCAATCACAAGCAGGGAAGGAGGGAGGGGCCAGGGAGGGAAAGAAAAATTAAGAATTATAGATATTCAAAGACAAAATAAAAATAATTTTAATACTTTCCGTCAGAAATAATTATTAATGTTCAGTTTTTTTCTACTTGGCAAGTAAACTAAATTAATGAAAACATTTTCCTACCATTAAGTATTATTATTCAATGAGTTCGGAAATGTCTAGGAGAATAGGATAGAAGTTGGAGGTGGGCAGGATCAAGATGCACTGATTTTATGTGTTGGAAGTTGTCAAGAATAAATAAAAGATGCTTTAAAGTGTTTTATATTATTAATGACTATGTAATTATGTCATTAATATTTGACAGTTTATATAAGTAACATTCTATAAAACATTTAGCTTTTTCTAATTTGTTTCAATTATACTTCAAAATGTATTCTTGATAGTAAATATCTTTGTGACTATATTTCTGGAATACACACACTTAGCCACTTTTTCAAGTTAGCATTTAAAAAAACTGATTTATAAGACAAACAGAAACATTGAAAATTATTTTATTCCCTCACAAATCCTTTTCAACCCAGAGTAAAAAACCTTTAAGAAATGATTCTCCAAAAGAGAAGAGAGAAAGGAAGAATGAAAGAAAGAACAGAAGAGAGAGAGAGAGAGAGAGAGAGAGAGAGAGAGAGAGAGAGAGAGAGAATTGTCCAGTCAAATGTGCTGGTACACATCTATAATTCTATTCCTTAGGGTAGAAGCAGGAGGATCAAGAGTTCAGGGTCACGGGGCAGTGGTGGCTCACGCCTTTAATCCCAGCACTTCTTGGGAGGCAGAGGCAGGTCGATTTCTGAGTTCGAGGCCAGCCTGGTCTACAGAGTGAGTTCCAGGACAGCCAGGGCTATACAGAGAAACCCTGTCTCAAAAAAAAAAAAAAAAAAAGAGAGAGTCCAGGGTCCTCCTGAGTTACATACAGAATTCTAATCCAGTGTGGGCTACAGAAGATTCCTGTCTGAATAAAACAAAACAAAACTCATTGTCCATGTATCTGTAACCAGTACAGTCTGTTTTTAGCACAGATAGGAGGCTAGCAACTAAAATCAGAGTTCTGTTGTTCAACTCAAACATCTATGAACAGAGTTCTACTTGTGTTAGGCCCATTACTAAAAGCAGAAAAAATAAAAGAAAGTACTAGAAATATTTTGTCATAACTTTGCCATTTTTAGAAATATACAATTTATTAATAAAGGCAAGACTTCGTTTCCAGAGAAACTCAATTCTATAAGTAAAAATGTATATATGGTACAGTTATAAGGAACAGAGCAGTAGATGAATGTTTATAATGAGAAATTATTAGATATTACCAAAATAGTACCTGTGACACAGACCAGAAAGTGATCCTTTAGCTGCCTGAGATTAAAAGCAAGGAGCGAGTGGCTCATGGTTGCAGACATAAACTTCATAAGTATTGAAGTTGATTAAACTGTTTCCTCACATGGAAAAATATACTTCCATACCATGCTTAGTTGTTCTTTATTGGCGAGTCTCTGTGACTGCCTCCCATGCAGTCAGTCGTTGGTGGGCAAGAGTCCGGTAGTGCTAAGATCAAACTTGGCAGGGTGTATGATTGTTTAATGTTTACAGATTCCAAAGCTGGTGTAAAACTGTTTGATGTTAACAGATTTCAAATACTGCTGCCATTGTGTTTTCTCCTTGAGAATCCCCTGGCTTGGCAGCCTGGCTGTGGCAGCTTAAAGTCCAGGTGAAAATAAACGAGTTAGAGGCAGTCAGGGAAAAGCAATCTACTCACCAACTCAACTCCCACTTTGCTGCGTGCCAAGAGAGCCAGCTTTCTTTGCCTCATATCCAGCAATCCAACAACCATGCTCTCTTCAAGCAGTTGCTGGAACAACAGCTTTCTGTCTAGGCCCCAGGCCTGACTTTTATGAAAAGACCCTCACGCCATGCTGAGGACCCTCACTCCATGCTGAGGACCGCCTGTGTTCTCCCAGCAAGCAAGCAAGGTATTATGTTTCTTCAGTTTGTCCTCCAAAATAGCTTAGTGTGTGTGGGACAGATGAATCCATAGGTGTTTTATGAGTCATTATTATAGTGAGGTGTGGGGAAAGCAGTTTTAAATGAACTAATGTCCGGGGCTATGGCATGTCTGCTTCACTGCTGCTTTGTCTGAGCACTGAGCACTGCGAGCAAGTCACTCAGGGGAGGCAGAACACAGTCCATAATAGGGGTGCCAGTCCATGTTTCCCTTGTGAGAAACAGTGGAGTCTGAGACAGATCCTGTGGTTCTCAGTCTCCTGTGTACCCAGACTACACTGTGTAAAACTGGGAGTTGGGAACAGAAGTCCCAGGTCTATGCTTTCCATCGGGGCATACAGGAAACAGATGTGAGAGGATGGCTAAGCTGGAATGGAGGAGAAATCTGGTTTGGTTCTAAGTGAGTGCCAAAAGTACAGAAGGGATGGAAGGAAGGCCTTCCCTGTGGCAATCCTTGATGAAGGAGACGGTCCTTACTTGTCCAAACTGTTTTTATTTGATGGCAAATGTGAGTGCATACACCTTACACTGGGTGAACCAGGAATTTTCTGGGAAGAAATGCCTAGGAAGGGCAGCTCATTGGCTGAACACTAGGGGCTTCATTAGCATGGAGAACTCCAGGTTTTTGTTGTTATGTGACAGATTGTCATGGTCCTTTCAGTGGAGTATCCTGGGTACATATTCCAGATTAGGTAGTTTGTCAGAAATCTGGCCTGGTGCCTGCCATTCTCAATTCTGAGATCTCCAGGGATATGAGCCTGTTCAACCTCACCAGTTCTTCTGTCTGGTGACACGGTCCACTTGCCCCACAAATTAACATAAAGGAAGTGTGTGTGATTGGATACCTCTTCCATGTCTGGAGGAATAGTTTTGTATGCTATTTCTCATCTCTTCAACAAACTTGTCAGGCTGATTACAGCCATTAGAAAGACAAGTTAAATCCTTGGTCCCGGTCACACTAAGACTGTGATTCAAACCCAGGCCTAACCAACAAACTCTTTCCATTAGCTGGAATTTTGTTTAAAAGGTTCAGGGAGAGTAGAAGTCTAGGTTTCTGTCCCTGTGCTTCTGTCTGCATATGAAGCATTATTTTACTCTCAACTGTGTTTCTCAGCAATCAAAGGGTTTATTATTGTAGGATGTTTCCTGCCAGCGAAATCTACTGAGCTGAATTATAGTCATCGCCTTGCCTTCTGTCACCACTCATGATTTATTCATGGATGGCTGATTCCATGTTAGTATTTTATCTAAGCAATCATTTGAGTAGTTTCTTCAACACCTTGTGAAGATATTGAGGAGAGGTACGAGAAGGCATTTTATAGGTGTCTTTAAGTGGGAAGCAAATGATTATCAGAAACATGAGTGTAGCTCCTGATGCTTTAAGAAACAGTTGATAAAACTAAGCTGAGAAAATAAATGACCAGGTAAATAAACCATGGAAAACACTAAGAATAATTACTACAAGTCCCAGAAGCTGGAAGTAATATTGGATGAGTGCAATGAATACATATATGTATCTCCACCTTCCCAAACACACACGCTGAAGTCTTACTTCCCAGCGAGATGGTATGTGAGGTAGAACCATTGGCTTGAACGGCCTTCTTATGAAACATCTCAGAAAGCTGCATGTCTCTTTCTTTTTTTTTCTTTTTTTTTTTCTTTTTTTTTTTTTTTTTTTTTTGGTTTTTCGAGACAGGGTTTCTCTTACAGCCCAGGCTGTACTGGAACTCACTCTGTAGACCAGGCTAGCCTCGAACTCAGAAATCCACCTGCCTCTGCCTCCCAAGTGCTGGGATTAAAGGCCTGCGCCACCACAGCCCGGTTGCATGTCTCTTTCTAACACATGAGAAACCAACTTAAAAAAGGCAGTCTGTGGCCTGGAGGAAGTCACTCGTTACAACAAAACCACACTGACACCAGAGTTTCATTTCCAGACCCTGTGACTACAGAAATAAATGTTTGTTGTTGATAAGCTTCCTGATCCAATATGCTTTCCTATAGGAGCTGAGTGGACGAGCAACTAAGTCAGCTATGATAGAAAGTCAACAAAGTCAGCTATGATAGAAAGTCAACTAAAAGTCAGCTGGAGAGGGGCCAGAGAGTGCTCAGCAGTGTTTGCTCTTACAGAAGACCTGAGTTCAGTTCCCAGCACCAACACCTAGTCGTTCACTGCCAATTACGACTCCACAGCACCCAAGCCCTCTTCTGGCCTCCATGGGCACACCACAGCACAGGCATGCATATACGTCATAATCAGTGCAAGGCTGTCAACCTTCACATCTGATCTTGAAGTCCCCCAGCAGACAGTTGTGAGGGAAGCAGGGGAAAGAAAGGCAAAGGTAGGGGAGGAGGGTCAACTTGATCCAACCTTGTCTCTCTCTGTTCTTTTCTTGTAATCCCCTTGGCTCTGTGTTCCCTCTCTCCGGCCTCTTAATTGATGGACCTCTTCAAAGTGAGCTCCAGTTCTTCTCTTTTCTATTCTAATTTCATGGGAAGACTCTGTTTTCTTGTAGTTTACAGCTCTGAGGCCCTAATCCAAACAACATCCTGTTGTCTTGATGGCTCCACTTGGGTGTCTCTCTGGAGCCCTAAGCCTAACGTGTTCCAAGCTGAATGCAAGGCACTTATTATTACATTTCTCCCTCTGTCCTCTCCTGTTAAATTGTCTTAGCAACTGCTCAGATAAGCCTGCCAAATAAAAGTACAAGCATTGATTCATTGCTATCCATTTCCCAAGTTAATTTGGAGGCAGGGGTCATTAAATCTCTCTTAAATCCATTTTTACTCACTCCCACTATGTTTCAGCTAGTAACATACCCTCCTTAGTCACTGCTACTCACCCCTTGGGTCTACCCAATGCGCTCTCCAGGATACATCTTAACACCCATGGCTCAGGCTCTAAGATCAACAATTGACACATGAAACTGAAAAACTTCTGTAAAGCAAAGGACAAAACAGCAGCATACAGATTGGTAAAGGATCTTCACCAACCCTACATCTGACAGAAGGCTAATCTCCAAAATTTATAAAGAACTCAAGAGTTAAGCATCAAAAACCCAAATAACCCAATTTAAAAATGAGGTACACAGCTAAACAGAGAATTCTCAACAGAGGAATCTTGAATGGCATAGAAGCACTTAAAGAAATGTTCAAAGTCCTTAGTCATCAGGGAAATGCAAATCAGTATACATTTTAAAACTGGAATTTATCTTTAAAATACTTTTAATTTTTAAAATAGCTGTCCATTTCTCTGAAGATAAACTTATATTCCTGATATGACCTGCACACTTCCTTGATGCCAGCTTTGTCATGCATCTTCTCCCTCCCTTTTTGACCCTCTTTTGGTCTCTCTAAGTGTTTAGGAATCATAAGTATATTATAAATAAGTTTTCATGAGTACTCTTTAAAAATAAGGTGTTCATATTCACATAATACATTATGAGATTATATCAACAAGCCATAAACTACTTTGCTATAAACACAGAATCACATATGATTAAAACGTAAGTATATAAACTGAGCATAAAATCAAGAGAAAGTCCCTATAGTATCAGAATTAAGTATCAGAATTAAGGAGAAAGATGAAGTAAAGCAGATTCTTTTTTTTTTTGATAAATCAATTGTATTATCTAAATATATATTGGATCTTTAACAATATTTGATTTCTATTCAATTGGAATAATATATTGGCTTTTTGTAAACTGTAAACAAGTAAAAGAAAATGCAAAGACTTACAAAGAGACAGCATTGAGAAATACAAAAGAAAGCGTTCTTGGGCTGACAGCTATACAATGTCTAATCTATAGTTTACAGAAAGTATCTAATTTTATAAATTTTTTTTCTCAAACCATAATTAATTCACACAGGGGTTATAAACATAGAAAGGCAGGATGTGGGGAAGGGAATGACACTGGAGTGTGGGTGTTCAGGGGGAATACAGATATCTTCAGAACCGGGTATCGGCTGGGTGAAGGTTCAGGGGAGAAGTCACTATGACTCTGCCTATGACTTGCTTGTCCTTATCTAAGTTGGTATTGTCTGACAAGGCTACCTATTTATAAGGTCTATGACTACTCAGGCTTATAAATTTCCACAAAAGCTGCCTGTTGACATTAGCTTATAGCCAGCCGGCAACCAACTCATATTCTTGTTGCTTCTAGATTCAGGCCTTAAAATCTAAAATGTACTTTAAAATCCTCCCTTGAAAGTGGAGTCCAGCCCCTGAAAGGAAAAACTGGAGTGAGCTATTTAGATAAATCTAGGAGCAGAAAGGTTGTACTGACTTTAAAATGGAGACTAAAAATTCTGCCTATCACCTCAGGTAGACAACAAGAAATCTGGTGTTATCATACCAGATCCTGAATGAGAAAATGTGACCCACAGGAAATCAAAAGCCCACATCTGCACCATGCACAGATGACAAGTCTGATCTCACGTGGCCTGTTTGGAGTGACTGGGAGCTGGGAAACCAGTCTGGGAAAGGAGCCAATTCTTTTATTCAAGTTGAGTCGAGAGAAAAGCATTGGGTGCTCCTTCTCCAAAGAGAACTCTCTTCTACTGAGAAGATAGTACTCAAAGTTGAAACTCATTCCACAAAACAAACAGCTGCCTGTGAGACTTGGTAGATAAAACCAATAGGACCCAAAGCTTGATGAATGGAACCACATAAGATAGATACTTACAAGTTCTACTCAAAGTATTCAAAAGAATGAGGGAGGGAACACAGATGACAGATGACAAAAGAATATGGCGTGGAGATGGGAAACATTTAGAAACCAGAGGCTTTGGCAAATGTCTGTTCACCCACACCTTGATGCTTCTGCTCTTCACCCTTCCAGTCTTATCCTGATGCCATTTCCTAGGGCATCTCTTGGCCAACCTCTGAGAGGATACCGGCTGTTGTAAAAAATATTTAAATCTCAGCTTGGGATTTCTACACTGCCTTTAGTAATTGAGTTTCTGGATAAAGAACACACTCATAGCCTTTATACTTACCATAAGCCTTACTCAGCACAAGAGTTGGGCTGCTAGAATCCATGCTGTTAGAATCTACTTTCCTACTGATAAGCCTGAATTATTACTGTTTCATCTGGGTTGCTCTTAGGGCCAATTGGGCAGCCCTCAGGGCCACATTCTCTTGACTCTTTCAACCCATGACCAATTCTCTGTCCACTCCTCCTCCTCCTTCTTCTTCTTCCCTAGCCAGCAAAACCTAAATCCCACCTATGTCTCTTCTGCCCAGCTGTTGGCTATCTCATCTTTATTCACCAATCAAAATTAACTTGGGCCCTTAGCTCATGACAGCGACCCTCCTCCTCCTCCTCCTCCTCCTCCTCCTCCTCCTCCTCCTCCTCTTGCTCCTCCTCCTTCTCCTCCTCCTCTTGCTCCTCCTCCTCCTCCCTCTTCCTCGTGGTCTCAAGCTAGGGAAACCTAACCTGTCCCCCATGGCTCTTCTCTCCAACTATTGGCTGCTGGCATCCATATTTACCAATCAGAATTAACTGGGTCAGGGTTCCTCAGTGTCTTATGTGCTAACTCTCTTGTCTTTGTCTTTGGGGCAGCTTTGGGGAACCTAAATTAGCATTGGAATGCAAGTAGCCTTAGGCCAACCCACTATACCCTCTCTCTCAAAAGACCTCATCATGACTTTTGTGAAAATTTTGTCTCTGTAGGTTGCCAGTTTACACATTACTATCTGTGGCTTTAGCCTTAGATAGGTCACTTATCCAGGTTTTCCTGACCATGTTCTCATCACCCACTCTCTGCTTGTCCCATTCCACCTCTGCTCATATTCTTCTGGATAGTTATCAAGCTCTTGACCACTGATAGCTTTAACTCTTTCCTTTCATCTATTAGCTAGATTCCTAGCTGATTCTGAATCTGGAAACCTGAGGTCTTTATCTCTTTGATGAGGATTAATTCTTGTTTGTGTAAATCCCACTCACAGTCCAACTGAGGTATTGAACAAGAACGACAATCACCCAGGACCTGCAACAGAGTCAACGGAGTGCTCTAAAGAGTTGTATTATTTATTTCTGACTCAAAACTTTAAAAGGTACAAAAGTCCCCAAGACTCATTTTCTCCTTATAATTTCGATAGAATAGCTGTCAGCAATTGAAGAGGTGCTGATACAGTGTTAGGTGGTGCCATCACTGACAAACAGCTTAAATTCACCCAACTGAGGAGATTCTATTCCTAGATCCCACAACTACGCCAGCAAGAAACATAAGCTGGAGAGAAGAGTTGAAACTAGAGACTGCCAAGCCATCTTTGGCAACCATGTGGGTTCCATCTAGGTGTACCAAGTGAAGAGCCATATTTATATGCGCTAGGCTTCTTCTTACTCAACAGTCTAGGCCACTCTGCTTCGGCCCTTCACTAGTGAATGCTTATTAGCCTAAAGTGTGAGGATCAACTGATGTTGAGAGACACATTCCGAGTGGCCAGACGTGTAATGGATTCTGATATTTACCAGATGTTTGAGCTCTGGCAACTCACCAAATTAATCTACAGCTGTGTCTCATCTGTGACGCGAGAAGAACACATGCTGTGCTGAGTTAAGATAAAGAATAACACACAGTTAAAGGGCCTGACAGAACATACGATACAACATCAGTGTCACTGAAAGTGAGTTTCATGAAAACTGTCATTCGTTATTTGCTTCTTTCCCCCCACTTTGTCTTCCTGTTTCTTCTTGTATGCTGGGTGTAAGCACTTCTAATTGGAATGGAAGAAAAACAGGTTTGAAATTTTAGTTTAAAAATTATGGAAATGGGCTGGTTTCCCAGTAGAAGTAGGCTATTTCCAAGCAACTATTTGATTTCAGGATTATACCCAGCCTTCAGCAGCTTGAGTATTCCTTGTTCCCAAGGGCACTGCTGAAAAGAGGGGACTCAGGTGAAGTCAGTGTGCTGTAACAGAATACCAACACCAGGACACGGCGCTGGACACATGGTCATCCAGTAATATCTATTGCTATCCTGGGCAAAGAAACACAGCTGGGCATATGAGGTGGGTAAATGAGCAGATGAATAATCGAGCCTTAACTATGTCAGAAATATGCATGCCTGCACTACAAAGATTATAGAGCAGGATTACATAGTAGACCCTCAATGCCTTCATTCACAGATAAAGAAACTGGACTCCAGGGAGCTGAGGAACTTGCTGAAGTTAACACAGTTAGTTCTTTCTACTGGGGCCCCCAGTGCACTTGCCCTGAACAATTTCAGGTATACGAGTTTTGCTTCATGTAGAAATTGAAGGGAGCATCTGGCCAGGGCACACAAAAGCTGTATGTCAATGCAATTACTTTAAGTTTTATAAAGAATGTTTAATTTGTTATTACCAATCTTGTCTTATAAAAATATTTGAGAGAGAAAAAATATTTGGGAAGACCACAGTGGTCCATGTTTCTAGCCAAACAACCACCATCTTCAGGAGTTCCTCCTGGGAAAGGATTTTAGCAATGCAGGTTATTCTGTGATTTGACTTAGAATGGCAAACCCTTCTTATAGAATGTACACATTCCATGAGTCCATACTGACCTGAATCTTGGTAGTCCATATATGAAACCTGCCAAGGTCTATAAGAGTGCTCGACTAGAATCCTGAAAGGAATGAGAAGGTAGAACACAGAGCAGTGAATATGCTCTCCAGCTCCATGGGAAGACATTTTTAAAGAAATAGGAAAGGCACCTTGTAGCCTTAGCATTTGGGAGGGTGAGGCAGAAGGAGCAAGGCTAGCCTGAGCTACATCATAAGAGCCTGTATCAACAAACTAAACAAATAAAAATAATATAGGATAGGAAAATATTTCCTTCTAAAATTTTAAGCATGGTGTTAAAGGTTGTGGAGAAGAGCCAGTGAAACCTAATAGTTAAGACGAAATTTGTATTTTCTCAAAGTCTTCCTGGGGCTATACATGGAATTTCCAGTATCTTTACTTACAGATTATTTCATAGGTTCTGGTTTGTAATTTTTTAGGAAAAATAAAGAATTTATACTAATAAAATGTATTATTATATTCTTACCTCTGAAATGATATTTTCTATCATTCGAGTTTCATTGATTTTATATATTTTTCATAGGGTGAGGTCTTTGTACTGTGAGATACAGGAAAGCTGGGAAATCAAGAGAATTATAGGTCAGTAAAACTATGGGAAACACACTTGTGGAAATGAGGCTCCTTGGCAGGTGCAAATAATCTATGTAGGTTGTGGGAATAAAGTAGAGACCATCATAAGAACTGTCGAACTCTTCCTGCATCAGATATCTCACGTCTCCGAAGATAGTGACCTCAAAAGATCCTCTACAGTCGCATGCTGCTGTTCCTGTTACTCTCCAAGGCTTAAGAAGGGGGCGGGGGGAGAGGGGGGGGAGACCCTTGCTTTCTTCCAGCATTTGTTTCAAAGAAATGTCCATTTACCCCTGACGAACCCTGTAACTTCAAGATGTAAACTTGCTGTTAATTCCCAAAGGGACACAAAGGAAATCACCCCAGTACCAGAATGCCTGACTCACTTAGCCATCCATGGTGACAGCTAGTGAGGATGTGACTGGCTTGGGGCAGTTGCTTTCTGGCTTTAGTGTTCATCACAATGACTCGAAGTATTAAAGGTCCACTGGGCCCCAGCTTCAGAACTCCTCACACAGTAGTTTTGGTTACTAGACTAAGAGCACGTGTTTTAAACAGGTATCTGGTGTTACTGGGGCAAGAGCCACATTTTTTCATTAATTTACTCATTAATAAATTAATTAATTTACATCCCAATATAAGCCCCCCTCTCCTCTCAGCCTCCCCAGCTCCTTCCCATATTCCTTCCTCCCATTCTCCTCTGAGAAGTGGGGGAATCCCCTGGTTATCACCCCATCCTGGCATATCAAGTTACTGCAGAACTAGGTGAATCCTCTCCCACTGAGGTCAGACAAGGGGGCTCAGTTAGGGGACAAGAAGGCAACAGATTCAGAGACATTCCCTGCTCCAGTTGTTAGGGGACTCACATGAAGACCAAACTGCATATCTGCTACATATGTGCAGCTTGGTCCAGCCCATGCTTGTTCTTTGGTTGGCAGTTCAGTCTCTGGGAGGCCCCAAGGGTCCAGATTAGTTGATTCTGTTGATCTTCCTGTGGAGTCTCTATCCTCTTCAGGTTTCACAGTCCTTCCCTCAACTCTTCCACAAGGCTCCCCAAGCTCCCTCCACTGTTTGCCTGTGGGTCCCCACATCTGTTCTGGTTAGCTGCTGGATGGAGCCTCTCAGAAGACAGGTTCATGTCTACAAGCATAACAATGTATCATTAATAGTGTCAGGGATTGGTGCTTGCCCCATGGAATGAGTATCAATTTGGGCCAGTCATTTCTTGGTCATTGCCTGTGTCCCTGCTCCATCTTTGTCCCTACACATCTGAAGATTTTCACCAAGATCTACATTTTTTAAATCAGTGGAAGGGGGTTGACGAGACCTAAAGAGAACATAACAAAAACCCAAAGCCCGTCTGCCTTGTCCCACAGAGGTCACATAGGGAGGCCCAGAAAGGTACTGCTGCGCTGCAGGAAATGGAAAATTACTTTTATCTTTAAAATCTAGCAGTGTTTCAGATAAAAAAAAAATCTCACAGTATGAAATGATGCTCAGAATTGCCAAAAATTTCCGTGGCATTAACTGAATTCACATTTTCACAGAAAATAAAGATTATAGTTTGCCAAACTCCTCTAAAAGAGTGGCCCATGTGACCTGTTTTCATTCTATTTGCCCTGGGGACAGCAGGAATGAGTTGTTTTTTCCTTTGCCGCTCTCTTCTGATGACTAGTTCTGTATTTAGTTCAAGTTCTGCTAAAATGAAAGTAGGAATCAGAGCTATAATACAGATGATCGACAGAAATGTTACAGAATAAGCTAAATGACCAAAATAGACAAAAGAGCAATAAGGTCCTTCCAGGCTGGACCCGAGCACTGAGCAGATCCTGGGCGGCACCTCTGCACCCAATCTCACAAAACCCAGAGGAAGCGGGCCTCCCAGGAACTCTAACCTGGGCAGTACCTTAGGTAAGGAGACAGCAACACCTGCCCCAAACAGGGAGTAACTGGAACACACTGGAACCCAGGAATTCACTCCTGGACCAGAGCACTGGTTCCTTCCAGTCTGCACCCGAGCACTGAGCAGATCTTGGGCTCCAACTCTAACCCCAGTAGTAACACCCACCCCACACAGTTCTGAAACAACCAAGATAATAGGAAAGACAGGCTCCAGTCAGAGACAGTGCAGGTAGCACTAAGGAGAACCAGATGGCAAAAGGCAAGTGCAAAAACATAAGCATCAGCAATCCAGGGTACTTGGCATCATTAGAACCTAGTTCTCCCACACTAGAAAGTCCTGAATTCCCCATATCACCAGGAAAACAAGATTCAGATTTAAAATCAATTCTAATGATGATGATAGAGGACTTTAAGAAGGAAAAGAATTTGAGAAGAACACAGGTAAACAGGTAGAAGCCATTAAAAAGGAAACACAAAAATCCCTTAAAGAATTATAAGAGAACACAACCAAACAGGTGAAGGATTTGAACAAAACCATCCAGGACATAAAAATGGAAGTAGAAACAATAAAGAAATCACAAAGGGAGACTACCCTGGAGATAGAAAACCTAAGAAAGAAATCAGGAGTCATAGATGCAAGCATCACCAACAGAATACAAGAGATAGAAGAGAGAATTTCAGATGCAGAAGATACCATAGAAAATATTGACACAACTGTCAAAGAAAACGCAAAATGCAAAAAGTTTTTAACACAAAACATCCAGGAAATCCAGGACACAATGAGAAAAACAAACCTAAGGATAATAGGTATAGATGAGAGTGAAGATTCCCAACTTAAAGGGCCAATAAATATCTTCAACGAAATTATAGAAGAAAACTTTCCTAACCTAAAGAACGAGATGCCCATAAACATACAAGAAGCCTACAGAATGCCAAATAGACTAGACCAGAAAATCAATACCTCCTGTCACATAATAATCAAAAGACCAAATGCACAAAACAAAGAAAGAATATTAAATGCAGTAAGGGAAAAAGGCCAAGTAACATATAAAGGCAGATCTATCAAAATTACACCAGACTTCTCAACAGATACTATAAAAGTGAGAAGATACTGGGCAGATGTCATACAGACCCTAAGAGAACACAAATGCCAGCCCTGGCTACTATACCTAGCAAAACTCTCAGTTACCATAGATGGAGAAACCAAGATATTCCATGACAAATCCAACTGTACATAATATCTTTCCACAAAACCAGCATTACTAAGGATAATAGCAGGAAAGCTCCAGTACAAGGAGGGAAATTATACCTTAGAAAGAGCAAGAAAGTAATCCTTTTCCAACAAATCCAAAAGAAGATAGCCACACAAAGATAATTCCACCTCTAATAACAAAAATAACAGGAAGCAACAATCACAGCTCCTTAATATCTCTTAACATCAATGGACACAATTCCTCAATAAAAAGACATAGGCTAACAGATTGGATATGTAAACAGGACCCAGCATTTTGCTGCATACAGGAAACTCACCTGAGTGACAAAGACAGACACTACCTTAGAGTAGAAGGCTGGAAAACAATTTTTCAAGCAAATGATCCTAAGAAAGAAGCTGGAGTAGCCATTCTAAAACCTCTAGCCCGAGAACACAAAGGGAGGGACTCATGACTCCACATGTATAGGTAGTTGAGGGTGGCCTTGTCAGGCATCAATGGAAGTAGAGGGCCTTGGTGCCTGAAAGTTTCGATCCCCTAGTATTGGGGAATTCAAGAGCAGGAAGGAAGGAGTGGGAGGATGGTGGGAGCACACCCTCATAGAAACTCCCAGAATTATATGGATCAGACATGACACAGGCAGGCCACCAGAAGACTAGATTCCAGAATTCAAACAAAAAATTATCTTGATACTAAAATTAATTTTGAGAATTGTATATTGCAGAATACACAGCCTTGGTGTATCTACTCAGCAAGCAAGCTGAGCAGACCTGCTCAAACCTCTGATGTCCTAGAATTTCAGCTGGATGCAGTGAAGACACAGATGTCAGAGGCTTATCAATTTATTCTCCCCTTTGCCCCTCTTCTAATATCTCAACACCTGTAACCAGCTTGAAGAAGTCAATGAAGAGTTGGCGCCCCTATTCCCTGGACTTGGGGACTGAGGTGGTTAATATTGGGCTGTCTTTCTAGGAAAAAGTAGTGGTTTTGTTGGAACCGGGAGGAATAGCTAGGATTTATTACATAGCTATAACCTATTGGTAGAAATCTGTATAATTGTTATTAAGCTAAAGTTATCATTTCTTAAATGGTACAAAATCTACTTTGATTTCAAACTTAAGAGTTTCATTGGTACGAGTTTCTTATTGAGATAAAAGTGAGATTAATATTGTTACTCTCATAGGCATTGTGCCTATATAACACATTTAAGAATACAAGGCTTAGGCCCAGTCCTTCTTCAACTTTTTTTAACTGATTTGAGATGGTTAGCCTGTGAGTTTAGGGCCTATAGCCAATTCATAGCTCTGAGTTTATTGTTAGGGTGCTTTCTATATTTTATTTAGAAATAGCAGAGAGGAGTTAACAGACAACAGTCCAGATTGCCTTACATGGATAGTTGGTTTTCAAAACGTCAGAAATCCACAGAATTGACATTTCAAACATTTCTGCATTAGTTCATTTTGATTAGAGACATATCTGCTCCTAACAGCTTTCTATCTTGGATTCTAAGAAGAAATTGAGCATCTTTGGAGTTACTCCAGTTGTGGTGAGACAGCCACTAGGCAAGAATTGCCTCTTTTCATCTATAGACAAATTACTGTCCAGAAAAGACACACTTGTGGAATAGTTGACTGATTATATCTGATAAGACAGAGTAATCAGCTCTTAACAATTCTGCATCACTAGATCTGTCAGATGATCCTGAGCCAGAAGGCTGAAGATCAGATGCTCCAACGTTTTATAGTTTAGGGACAGTCCAGATGTTCAACAGTCTCTATAAATTAGCTAAGTTTTAGAAGCTATGATTTGTGCTTCCCATAATTTCAGTTAATTCAGTTATCCTGGATTTCTGACAGAGTTAAAAACTTATAGTCTCATAGTCAATCCTGGCTATTTACTTTGAGAGAAAAGACTTGAGAGGATGGCTTTCAGCTGACATTCATTCTAAAGCCAAGAAAAAAAAGCCAGGTACAGAACTTAGTCTTCTAGTTAGGAGAGATGACGGAGGTTCTGGTTAGTCAATGCTGGACTGGGTATTAGATCAATCTTGTACCTTACTGATAGAAATTGGCATAGTTATACTCTAATTGTATTTTGAGAAAAAAGCTTTATTTTAACAGGAAGGGTGATATGTAGGAGGAGCTATGGTGGGAGGAATAAGGAGAGGAAGAAGAGGAGTAAGGAGAGGAGGAGGAGAATGACAGGAGGAGCTAGGAAATGGGGGAGGGACATGGAGGCGGATGTTCACGAGTCTCTGACAGTCAAAGATAGTTGGTATATCCAAGTTGGGTATTGGGTTACACTTCTGATTGTGTGGGCATCTTGTTAATGAGCATTATCAATTTATAAAGCCTTTGATTAACATTTTAAAAAGAAGCTACTAATTTTAAAAAAAGGATGAGGAGGGAGGATGATGGAATATATGTGACAGGAAATCAGATGAGGAAACTAACTGGAGGAAGAAAGGGAAGGGGCAGAGGGAAACAAATCAGAACTCTAATGACACATGTATGAGGATGCTATAATAAAACCCAGTATTTTGTATGTTAACTTAAAATACTAATAAAGGAAAAAAAAAGCAAGAAAGAGGAGGGGGATAGGATAGGGGGTTTCTGGGGGAGGGATGGGGAAAGGGGATGACATCTGAAATGTAAATAAATAAAATATCCAATAAAAAAGAGATAAAATTTAAAAAAAAAGATCAGTAAGGAAAATTAGCAAAACAAAACAGCTGCCTTTCTCTACAAGGGCATGTAAACTGCATCACTATCATCAAAAATCTGTTCCTCAAAGTTGTGAAGTTGTAACCCATGGTCCCTAGGAAGATGACAATTGGGGCAGGAATGGCCCATCCCCTTTCTGCTGCTAGATATATCATCCCTGACAGGTAAGCTTTTCATAAGAAAGAGTGCACATCTTACTCCAGAAGTCAGGGAATTGTTAATGTGTCCCAGACACTAACTTATGGTCCTCAAAGTTCAGAGGCAGGTACAAGCTCAGACAATTTCTTCATGATTGACATGTCTTTATTTTTATAATTTTTGTCTGTTTATTTATTTATATGTGTGTGTTTGTATGTTGTTGCTCTGTGTGTGTATGTTCCTATAAAATCAGTGTTGACAGATATCAGTATAAAGAACACCATATAAGCCTCTAGAAAAGCAAAGATCTATTTAGGGAACAAAGAAAGATTTGCTTCCACATAGGCTCCACAAATTGTTACTAAGGAGTTGATACAGAGACAAATGGTTGCTGCACTGTGACCCCAATATCTCACTGAAATACCCACTTTAAAAACAAAACTTGCATTTGAGTTTATCTACTGCTTTACTACTGTCCACTTCAGAAATGAAATCAGATTCCTTGTCATGGCTGAGTCCCAACACTCGTAGTCAAATTACTGAGTAGTACATCATCTCAAACACAAGACTGAGCCTTGGCGTGCCCAGTGTCCATTAGCCATCAAGTGATACTGCATGAATAAACTCAAGTGGAGGTTTGATATTACACTGCAGATGCATCTGAGGAGCTGTATTATCATTCTAACCCAGCCAACGTGCCAACTTCATCTCTTTTAACCCTAGGTAAACTAAGATATATATTTACACATTAAGCTTTTCAAGACCAGCCTAAGTTACCATTTAAGGAACTTGTGAAGTTAGTCTAGGTCTTTAATGTTGTGTTTTAAAATAAAATAGACAGATAAATAGATAATATAGAAGCCGTGTCCATGTGTGCACACAATCAAATACACATATACCCTAAATGCACTATTATTTTTGTGTTCTTTATACAAGTTTTACATAAATTTACTTCTTTTTAATCAGTGGGTTTTAAAACCTCTTCTTATAGTTACATTTATGATAATGTATTTCCTTTCCGTTTCTGCATAGTAAAACATGGTGTGTACCTTTAAGCCTTATTTAAAAATTTTAGTAGAATATTACTTTTCCCTTACATACTCATTTATGTAGGAGGTTATTAATATCTGTTACTATGTAAGCCCATTTTCTGTTGCCTTTGCAGAGTACCTAGAGCTGAGTATAGGGAAAAGTGGTTTATCTAGTTCACAATGTCAGGTACAAGAGCATGGCACCCAACATCTCCTCGGCTCTGGTGAAGGCCATTTTGGCTACATCACAGGCAAATGATACCACAAGCATGTGCAAGAAGGAGAGATTACACTGTAAAAAGGAAGCCAGAGAGACTGGGTGGGAGCCAGTTTTGATCTTTAAAACAACCCTTTCTTAAGAACTAACCAAAGTCCCATAAAGCTACATTAATTCTTCCCCAAGCCAGCAGCCCCAATGATTTAACAAGTTCCCAGTAGACCCACTCCTTACAGCTTCCACAGCATCTCTCAGTGACACCAGTAGGCCACTAGACTTCCAACCCTGAACCCTCAGGGACACAATTCTATTCAAACCATAACCATTAGTAGTGGGAGCATCTTAGCTTCTACTTGTCACAAAGAAGAAACACTGCAGACTTTTGCACTGCTCTCACACTTACTTCTCATTGCCTTCTTTCTTTAGCTTGGGATTTATCTTATTGGCCAGGACTTAATAGATTGGTGTCAACAGTAACTATATCTCATTCTTAAAGGCTGTTTTGCTGGGATTTGTTGTTGTTGTTGTTTCTGTCTTGGGCCTTCTCCTGCTAGACAAGGGTCTACCCCTCAGCTATCTTCCTCAACCACATTTCGTTTTGAAAATGACCAGTTAAGGTCTCTCTTCAAGTTTCCACTCATCTTTAGCAACTTCATATTTCCGTATTTTTAAAAAATATGTCCTGCATAAAGCTATGTAATGTGCTAACTTATAGCAGTTCATGGTACTCTTTCATAATAAAAATTAGTTATTTTCCCTCTCTCTCTCCTCTCTCTCTCTCTCTCTCTCTCTCTCTCTCTCTCTCTGTCTCTCTCTCTCTCTCTGTCTCTCTCTCTGTCTCTGTCTCTCTCTCTCTGTCTCTCTGTCTCTCTCTCTCTCTCTCTCTCTCTCTCTCTCTCTCTCTCTCTCTCTCTGTCTCTCTCTTTCTCCCTACCCCCTCTGTTTTATCTTGGTTGGCCAACTCATTGTGCTCTTAAAGTTTTATTGCACTTATCCTGATGATGTTATCCTTATTTTGTTTGCATTTGTCACTGAGAGATAAACTAATAGATTAGGAAAGTCTTAAAGTCTGCTTTCTTTTAGAACCCAGGACCACCAGACCAGCAGTAGTACTACCCACAGTGGCCTGGGGCCTCCCACATCAATCACTAATTAAGAAAATGTCCTTCAGACTTCCCTACAGACTGATGTTATGGAGGCATTTTATTAATTAAAGTGCCCACCATTCAGATGACTCTAGCTTGTATCAAACTGTTATAAAACTAGCCAGGACAACCATGAAACACAAGATATAGGATGATAAGCATTCTGTCTCCTATCCATGAGAAGGCAGGTATGAAGTATATTCTACACAATACCTCAATGGCCAGTGGTGGACCAGGTCTCAGCTGTTCCCAGCAGTGAACATGTATCTTAAGTAGCTTTCCTTCCTTCACAAACAGTCTCTTACTCCTGGTCCTTGGGACTTTTTTTCCAAAACCAACTGCTTGGTTGAAGGATCTTGCTTCAGGCTTTGGTCTTTGATGGGAACAGCATGAGAAATGGCACTCTCTTCAGCTTGATTGCTTTCTGATCTTCTCTACCACTTTTGGTGAACATTAATCACCACAAGTCCACACCATAGCACCTTAGTATGCAAATCCATCACTTTTTAATGATAACCTTCAACCTTTGGTCCTCAACCCTGATCAGCCACCACACTTTGATCCTCATCCTTCGGCACCTTCATTCCAGGCTCCTGACAGAGGATTGAGGTTATTTGCACTAAATTCTCATTTGAACACTAACGAAGTCCTCAATTCTTTACTCATTTATCTTAGCTCACTCCATCCTTCCAAAGTCAGCTCTCTTTTGTCAAAAGCATATATAATTTTTGTGGCATATAAATAGTTTCAAAAAATACATGAGAAATTTTCTGAAATAGATTTCTCTTCGCTTTTAAAAATCAGTTTAGCTATAAAAATATCCTGAGTATAAATGCATTTTCTTCCAAACTTTCAAAATCTAACATCATTGTTTAACCTTAATTAGTATTGCTATTGAAAACTCTAATGCCTGATTTTTATTTTTACAATGTCCATTGATTTTTAAAAATATTTGACATCTATCTATCTATCTATCTATCTATCCATCCATCCATCTATCTATCTATCTATTCCACCACCATCACCACCATCACCACCACCTCCATCACCACTGCCACCACCACAATGTGTGTGCGTGCGTGTGTGTGTGTGTGTGTACAGATGTACTCACTCTTTCAGGTTTAAGTGGAAAGCATGAGATGATACTGGAATGTCTTTTATCTGAATGAACCTTTTAGCCACGATTTTAGCCAGACTGACCCTCCACTCCCCAGCGTTGGGGTTTCAACTTGTATAGCTGTACATGGCTTTCACATGGGTTCTGGGGTTCTGAACTCAGGTCCTAATGCTTGCATAGCAAGCACTTTACCTGCTAAGCCATCTCCCAAGACTAAAAAACATTAAAATGGTTCTCTGTGCTGTTTTACATCCTAGTAGACTAACTTATTTTATACATGTTAAAATTCCTCTATTGTCAGAAAGAATTGAAGTTTTAACAAAACTTGTTTGCTTATTTGTTTTCATCATGGGACAATTGTCATTTCCTGATGTGTTTTCAAAGTTGTTACTGGTTGCAAGTTGTTCTGCTCGCACGACAGCCAATTTAGTAAGATTTCCAGGTACTGGAGCAAGGACAATGACATCATCTGAGATGCTATGGACAGGAAATGTGACAGACTAGCATTCAAGCTCTAGGGCTCTGGGAGTGGTTTGTAATGGAAAGGCTGTTCTAGAAAATGGGAATAAAACAATGCAAATCACGCCAGGAAATTGTATTTTAATTTTATGCCACAGTTACCATGAGGTCTGGCTGTCTTCAATTGATACTCTCCAGACTGGGTTACTGCAACTAGTTTCTGGTTACAATAGATGTACATCTTGAACTATACACCAATAGACCATTTACTTCCTTTCTACAAAAACTCATATTGTTAAAAGAAATTAAGTTTTGAATACTGTGTTCCCCGATATCACTGGTGAAGTATGAAATCTCAGCAAACCTCTAGGGCTAATAATCCTTTGGAACATGGAGTTCTGCTTCAAGAACCCTTTGCTCTGTTTTATTTTACACAGTAGGCTTCAAGAAGCACACTATGCAAAAGACTACCTATCTAGGAAAGGAATGAGCCTTACAGACTTGTGAGAAGATTAAATGAGAGGCTGCCTGTCAACACAGACCATGTAGGTTAACATGGATTTAGCTATCATTGGACAAATTGGATTTGTTCCAATACCATTACAGTTGGATACTTAACTAATTAATGAAAAAGTGATCATAAAATAACATAATATTTACTAGGAATTATTTTAAAACTTTTATGCCAAATTAAAAATCTAAGTATTATTTATGGAAAAAATGTTATAACTATATACACCTTACAAAAAATATCCCCAAAGTATTTGAGACATTTGATGGTGAATGAACACTACATTTATGGGGACTTAGGCTGGGAAAGGTTAAAAACCACTACACATGAGACAGAATTGTTTCACTTCATATATATATATATATATATATATATATATATATATATATATATCCTTTCAAAACAAGAAGCATCAAGTTCTTTTAAAATATGACTTTAGGTAAAGTATTCTATAAGCTCATTTAGGAAATTATCTTTGAAAGTGAACTTTTCAAAAATTCGGAACAGCAAGGCTGACTCTTACCTGAGGGTCTGAGAGCCTAAGGAAGCAGACAAGGAGAGCAGCCATTGTGCTCTCACCACCTGTTGACTCCACTGGAACTAGAAACTTAAAATCCAGATGTAACAACCATTCTCCTCAACTTGTGAGCATCAGCTTTGTCCAGGACACTGATGAGAGCATCTCTGAGGAGCAGTAACTGTCAAAAACACTGAGGAAATAGGCAGGCTTAAAGACCAACTCAGAGCAGAGCATGGCTGTCAGTCACTGCAGCTGTAGAGTGCTTGCAAATAGATGTTCTAAAGCACTCGATCTAGAACCTAGTGGTGCATTGTAACTAGAGAAAAGTGGCTGAGTTCCTTCTAGGCCACTGATACATGGGATAGAGAAGATGTGCCACTGTGGGCTTCCAGTGGGAGAGGATGGTTGTCACTGGGTGCCCGGAGCTCCTACTTTTATGTATGTTTTCCAGTGTCACTGGAGACTTCTGTCCACTTCTCCCCGCTTGGCTTTCAATATTGCCACCTTGAAGAAGGCACTGGAGTTTCTTTTCTCGTGGCTTTGCTAACTTTATAGAACCCATGCCGCTCTGTGGTTGACATTTATTTGCCTTTTTCTTTTTGATTACTGAAGTAATTCAGGTCACTTTCTTCACTAACCCATGTCACTTTTTCCTAGGATGTGATTGGCTCAACAATAGCATTCAATTTTCTAGAATTCAAAGCAGGCTTGAATCCTTCCAACTTTATAGTAATGGCTCTGTTGACTGTTGTTTCACTTTATATTGTATCCACAAGACAAATTTTATTCACATAGAAATCCTTGGGCTTTATTTTAATGATCATCTTTAGCAGACAATGAAGAATATTTAAGAAATACCTATGAGCTTCACAAGGTGGCACACAAACTATAATCCCGGTATTTGGGAGGGTAAAGTAGGAGTGTTGTTTGGAGGCCAACTTGGGTACCCAGTAAGACCCTGTCTCAAAAACCTATCTGCATGACATTTTATATCCCTTATCTTGTAATCTTACTCTTGTTTTTAAAATTTACCTAAATTTTCTGCTAATTATTTTGGGCACCATGGTGCTTTGAATAGAAATGGCCCCCATAGACTCGTGTGTAAACACTTGGCCCATAGAGAGCGGATCTTTTAGGAAGTATGACCTTGTTGGAGGAACTGTGTCACTATAGAAGTGGGCTTTGAGGCCTCCTATGCTCAAGCTAGGCCTAGTATGATACATAGTCTTCTTCTGTTGTCTATGGATCAAGATGCAGAACTCCCAGTTCCTTCCCCAGCACCTTGTCTGCCTATGTGCCTCCATGCTTCCTGCCATGATGATAATGAACTAAACCTCTGAAACTGTAAGCCAGCTCCAACTAAATGTTTTCCTTAATAGATGTTGCTGTGGTCATGGTGTCTTTTCACAACAATGAACCCAAACACAGGCACAAACTTACAAATGAGCAAAAGATGTGTTTCTTGATTTTAGTTGGCAAATCATCCTTGTTTTCAGGATAAACTGTATGCCATAATTCAACATGGGTTGTATAACGAAATATGAGAATCACACACACACAATTGACAACAGTAAAAGACTTCTAAATGGGCAATGACCAAAAATTAATTCAGTATGAAACACATGATAAGTCTGAGGTGTTGGTGGCAACGTTCATCTGTTGCATTCACAACCTTACTTCGCCTTGGTTCTGAGGACACCTGCTACTCTACAACATCAACACATACTGCCCAAACAATCCTGGCTCAGATTCAGATTCAAGACTATTGTAAGTAATGAACTACAGTGTTTTCTTTGCACATAGTAACTGATGTTTGTAAATAAATATAATTAAATTATGAAAATCAAAGATTTGTAATATTTTTATTTGTGTGTGTGTGTGTGTGTGTGTGTGTGTGTTTGTGAATGCTCTAAAGGCAGGTGGAGGTCTCCGTCCACCATGTGGACCCTAGGGATAAAACTCAGGTTATTAGGCTTTGCAACAAGTGCCTTTACCTGCTGCACCATCTCACCAGCCCAGAAAACAAATTTTTTAAAATATATATATATATGTATTTTATTTTATGTGTATAAGTGTTTTGCCTGTGTGTGTACCATGTAAATGCTCACAGAGGTCAAAAGAGCGTGTCAGATCTCCCAGAACTGCAGTTGTGTGCTGCCTTGAGGTTGCTGGAAATTGAACCTTGATCCTTCTTGATGCTCTTAATCACTGAACCATCTCTCCATCTACCAACAAAGTTTCTTTCTAACTTTCTGCCTCTTTTTACCGTTACTACTATTCCTCTTGGTAAGCATCAAATTAGTGTTCTTGTTGCATGGGATAGAATGTTAGAGTTTAATAATGTCTATCTGAGTTGCTGACCTGATTTTCATAAAAAAATCTAAAAGCTTCATCCAGCAACTGACTCAGACAGATGAAGACACCACCAGTCAAACATTGGATGGAGCTTGGGGACTCCTAGAGAAGAGTTGGGAGACGAATTGAGGGCCCTGAAGGGGATAGGAGCTCCACAGGAAGACCACCAGAGTCAACTAACTGGGACCCTTGGGGGCTCTACGAGACTGAACCACCAACGAAAGAACATACATGTCTGGACCTAGATCCCCCTCACATCTGTAGCAGATATGCAGCTTGGTCTTTATGTGGATCCCCCAACACCTGGAGCAGAGGCTATCTCTAAAGCTGTTGCCTGTCTGTGGAATATGTTCTTCTAGCTGGGATGCCTTTCTGGCCTCAGTAGGAGAGGATACACCTAGCCCGACAGAGACTTGATGTGCTGGGGTGAAGGGTCCACCACTCTTTCAGAAGAGAAGGGAAGGGGGAATGGGATGAGGATCTGTGTGAGGTGGGGGACTGGGAGAGGGCAGCAATCAGGATGTAAGGTAAGTAAATAAATTCTAAAAAGAAAATAAAGAGCTCCCTCCCCAAGAAAAGTTTAATGGATTTTGGCTTGGAATCTTGTGCTCTGTATTTGTGCAAAGCAGCATTCTTATCATAGGTGGTTCCAAAAATCAAAATACACTCTGAAAAACACTGAACACTTTGTCCTACTGTGTTACGTATTTCAGCCAAGATTTAATTCCTTGTGTACGAATAACTAAAACATACCCATCTTAGCAGCAGACAAACGTGCTTTTAACTTTAGTGAATGATAAATTTGTATATATATATAATCAAAGAATTGTTTTAACATTTTTATGACTTGTAAAGGTTTGCAATATAATATTTGATTGTTAGACCTGTTATATACCTATGCATCCTGAGCTGTATAAAAGTTCCTCCAGTGTAAAGGGTCACAAGTAGACAAAGTTTAAGCAGCCCTGAAGCTAACACTGCAGGTCTTGTTTGGCTTGTGTAATTTTCCTTTGTAGTTTTAGCTTATCTGTAAAGCTAGACATGGCTTTCCTGCTCCTCTCAGATCTGCATCCCTGGTAGAGTATGGAATTTAGCTGTGAGCAAAATCTTTAAATACATTCTTTAAATACATTCTCAAATCACACCTTTTTTCTTACTTACGTCCTTTTGGGTTTTAGAGTATTTGAATCTGTAGTGTGAAACGCAGGTAACCATGATGCCACGAGGCAGCAGTATTTGACTGCAGGAGCACACCCATGCCTGTCAGGGAAAAAATACCACCCGCTCATCTCTGCTGATTGCCCCCAGTGGTACTCTAACACACTTACCGACTTGCTCAAGCTTTCGAGAACAGTTTTCAAGAGGGTATAAATGTTGTGCTCATTCTGTGTGGTATGAACCAGGAAGGCAACCATTCCATACTCACTGCAGAAATAACTTTACAATATTAATACAATTACTACAATAGTAAATATCTGAAGATTTTTTTCTCTTTCCCTACCATTCCATGATGAACCAGTTTGGGACAGTTGTTGAAAAAGTTGTGAAACAAAGAAGATGTCTGGTGTAGAATGGATGGACTATGGAAAAACCTCTCCCCAACAGAACCATGTGTCAAAGCCTAGGTCCCCTATTTTTGGAGGTTCTAGAAATTTTTAAGAAATGGGGCCTAATGGATGAAGTAGATTATTACAAGGGCAGACCTTGGAGTATCTTGTCTAGGATCACTTCCTGTCTCTCTCTCTGCTTCTCGTGCACAGTGAATAGAGGACCTTCTTCTACACATGTGTTTGGTTCCATGATGTTCTACAGGGGACCATGCCACCACTAAGTCCTCTGAGACTATGAGCCAAAATAAACAAGTCCTCCTCTAACTTGTCTCATAAAAGCTTCATGAAAGAAACTAATACAAGTAGTTTTTATTAAAAGTTAACAGGAAATTCCTTTTTATATGTCCATGGGCATAATACTGTAAAAAGTGTGTAATACTATAAAAACTGTGTTGTAGTACTGTAAAAACTGTGTAATACTGTAAAAACTGAAGTATATTCCTTCCCAAAATAGTCACATTCCTGATTAGATTTTGAAAGGGACAAGTTAATGAAATTACATGGCAAGTCTCAGAGTTATAAAATTTCAACAGACAACCTACATAAAAATACATGATAATTTTGATGACCCCAAATCTTTTTAGAAAAGTAATGCCCTTAATAATTAGATTTATTAATTACAAATGATAAGGGTTTAATGGAATGTGTTGCATAAATTAAAATTTTTTTATTCACAGAAAAAATTTTAAGTATAAAATAATAATCCAAGAATATGTTTTAAAATAACCTTTCAACAAAGAGATTAATGTCTTAGTAACTCTGTACCTCTTACATATGAGAAAACCCAGAGGTTCTATTTCACAGCTATCAAACAGGATTTTACCTGGTATTGCAAACACACGAGTAAAATGAGCGTGAGGAATGCTACTTTATATCCCCTGACAATGGAAACTTCAGTTGACAAAGTCACTATAGTTGATGCTCCTGCTTATGTAAGTCCTTAAAACCATGTTGGTTCAAGTTGAAGAACCACAATGGGAAACAAAGCACATAGATGTGGGGTGAGGGAGACAAAGGTGACTGGAAGAGTTTGGTTTCAGTGCAGACAGTTTTAGTTGCTGACAGGTGTATAGGTTTAAATAAGTTACTGATGGTTGGAAAGGACAGAGAGAGAGAGAGAGAGAGAGAGAGAGAGAGAGAGAG
>NW_021604613.1:2257319-2294039 GCF_004785775.1 Grammomys surdaster
AGAGAGAGAGAGAGAGAGAGAGGCATATCTTTCTATCTTTCTTTCTTTGACTAGAAACACGGTTAGTGGGGAGCCAGTGGGCCACATTTCAGACAGCTTCTGTGGCCATCAGAGCCCTGAAGCAACTGCTCAGAGTAACTGCAGACTGGAAAAGCTTAATTTGTACTTTTTTTTTAGATTGGAGACATATACGATTGTTCACAACCTCCCCTCATTGGTGTGGGGAGTAAGCCATCGGAGACTGGGAAGTTCTCTGGTCAAGCTTGTGGCAAACGGATTCACCAGTTATACAGACTGCATGTGTGTCCTGTCCATGATGGAGGCCCTGGGCTCAGGGAAATTTGTTGTTGTTAATATCAGAAAGCCTTTGTCTAGCCTCATGTTGTTTCCTCCTTCAACCCAATGTCCCCAGATCACTACCCAGAGCCTCAAGTCAGTGAGAACACAGAGAAGAACAATGAGTTTGTGCCGATCAGTCTTGGACAAGATCAATATTTGCACATACTGGAGAGATGTCAAGCAACCTAGTACTATGGAGACTGAGCTCTCACACTAAAGGTACATATGAAATGATACTGTGTAACTTCAGCCACTGGAGCTATGTAAGAAAAAATTATATTCAAGTATTAGAACATAGAACATATGTGTAAATCTAACCTGAATCCACTCCAGAGAAGTGCTGCTGCTGAGGAAGTTGCTTGTGAGTCCAGTTGTGCTTGTCTAAGTTTGTACCGGAAACAATTTTATTAACCTTTTTCTTTTCCTGAGATGAGATTTCTCTGTGGAGCCTTGGCTGTCTTAGAACTAGTTCTGTAAACCAGGCTGGCCTCGAACTCACAGAAATCAGTCTGCCTTTGCTTCGTGAGTGCTGTGATTAAAGCGTCTACCACCCAGCACACTGAGAGCATGGAAGATTGTCACATGTGATACACAGAGGCTTCATTTAACAGCCAATTACTTTATGTGAAATTAAAAAAAAAAAACAAATACCTAAGTCTGGTAACTCATAGGTATAGAGTTTATCCACATGCATTTTTGTAAAACAGCAAGAAACCTTAACAAAACATTAAAGAATAATAGTTCAAGTACCATTCACAGTGGAGAAATGAGGAGGGAGTGCTCAGTCTGGAGTACAGAATACTGTTTTCTCTTTTGAAGAAGGAAACCCTACTTCTCAGTGTGGGTAAGCAGTTCTGTCATGCTTAGTTTAGATCTGAACTGTGTATTAAGGACTCAGTTTCCAGGGAGGAAAATTAACAGACCCAGCCCAGTGAGGTGTCTTTAGATCACTGGGAGCATGCCCCTGAGGAGGGTGAGGAGACCCTGGCATTTTCCCTGGCTTGCATTTTTTGCAAGCTTTACTTGAAAAGGAGTGCAGAAATCCCACATAATGTACTTGAAGACTCCCGTGCAATTGGGATTCTACTTCTCTTCTGAAGGAGACAGCCCCCCACTGGGACTTCAGTAACTGGAACAAAATACCCTGGAATCATCAACTTATAATGCAAGGGAATTTACTTAGCATACAACACTGGAGGTTGATTGATTGGCCTTGACAGGAGTGTGATCTGCCGAGATGCCAAGAAAGGACCAATCCACTGCGATGCAAAAAGTACCAAATCTACTGAGATGCCCCCACCCCCTGCAAATTGCTCTAAAAAGCATAAAGGGCTTAAAATTTACAGAAAAATTTTACAGTGAAATTGAGAATAGTAATAGTCAAAGTAGTTACAGGTGAATTGATCGTAAATCTATTCTGAAACTATAGAATCTGTCTGTAATCTATTGGCCATATCCATGAGAGGAACTAAGGAGCTAAAATATGCAAAGCGTCATGAGATGGCCCTGGAGTTCCCCCATGTTGCCTCTGCTGGGATTGGCCACGTGACATAGAAACCTGTGGGAGTTAGGATATGTCAGCTGTACAAATAATGCATGGTTATGATTATGGCATGTCTTTAAAGAGTGACTCAGGTGTACTGCAGTCCCTACACACACATTACTCAACACAGATTCCTAGCTTTCCTATATATTTGCATATGTATATGTGTGTGTGTGTGCATGTGTGTACACACATATACTCCATGCACACAGGTTTTGTGATACATATGCTGCAAAACAAGCCAAACAAGTATAAACTCACACAGCAAAACAAGCATCCTAATAACCACTGAAGCGTGGCAAGCCTACCCTAAGACTAGCTGTATTTTTTCAATACTTCCATCCATATCTTGTGAGGATGCCGCTCAATGAATGTTGCTGTCTGTGCATGACATCTCCTGGAGTTATACAGAAAAAAAGCTGATATATATATACATACATATACATATTTCTGAATGTGGGCATTCATCTTTTAACTCAAGGATACAAGGATATCAGCATCAGTCATCACAGTGGCAATCAGGCTTCATGTACTGTTCTGCAGTTGGCATGTGCTACTTTTTTCTGTGGCGTCAGTCTGTGACTGTCTTAACTGGCATGGGTTTTGCTTCGGTATAAATCAGTGTATGCATCTATCTCATTCTGTAAGAGCTATAGATCACTGTTTTACATATCTTGTAGTTTAGCCTCTTACTTACAGATTAACAGCTAACTTTTGCTCAAGGGTGTGGCTGTATAGTGAAATGCTACAGTTTCCTCCTTTTATGCTGAAAAATTTCCATTGGAAATTGAATCCATAAATTATTTTTGTAATTAAAATATAGAGACAGACAAAATAGAAATGATTTTAAAAATATCTTTATAACTGATATACAAAATAGAAATTATTTTGAGTATCTTTATGAGCTGTTTGATACACTCATGTCTGGCCATCCATACGTGGTTTTAAAAGCCAGTAAATACTTGCTATATTCCAGCAATTACATTGTATTCTTTAGATATAAAAGCCTATTTCAGTTCTTTTAGACTTTTTTTTCTTTTAAACAATCAGTCAAAACTGGTTTTCAGTATGAAAGATAGAAGACTATTCTAAGGCGACGTGAGGAGAGGTGATTCATATATACATAGGATGTTCTAATTTTAGAGTTTGGTAGAGTACAGCATCTGTTAGAAAAGAGAACAGAGGGCACCCTGTCAGCAAGAAACCGACTAGCAAATGAAGAGGCAGGGAGATGTGTGCTGTGCAATCACCTATATCCAAAAGAGCCTGGGAGCTAGCTAGGTCCTGAGAGCACCTCTGTAAATAGTCTGGTAGGACAGACTTGCCCCTAGAGGCAGAGAGTGAGAGAAACCCTGGAGCTGGGGACACTTGCTTTCTAGGCTTCCTCTTTCTCATTGCCCTGCCTGTATTGCTTCCCATCTAGCTTGAGAGATGTTCTCTCTGGCTGTTAATGTCCTTCCTGGGGCCCTCTTAGAAGGGGCCCTTCCTTTTTCATATTTGTCTTTTTAGAACCGGCTGGGTTTGGGGGCCTTGGGATATTGGGAGCTAAGCAGGAAGCAATTTCTTGGACCAATTTTTAGATTATCTGAACCCCAAGACACAAAGATTTCACAAACTATTGTGCAGCTTGTAGGATCTTATTTTCTTTCTCACTGCTCCCCTCAATCACGTCTTAATCTCCCGAAGACAAAGCAGAATGATCAACATCTGGGGCTACTGACTGAATCTGGGCTGGTATCAGAATTCTGTGTATATCATTAGAGGCTCCAATATAAAGTGGAGAAAAGGCTTTGCTTGAATTTTTTCCAGTACTGGAATAATTTAGATACTGGAGACAAGAACAATGGGAATGAAGACCACTTGATCCTTGGGTTTTGTTTTTCAGGTTGGCTGTTCTCAAATATATCTTGGTTGTATCAAAGATTCTAATTTGTTCCTAGTATTTTATGGTTATCTTACAGAGATAAGACACAAATTGTGGGGGCCATGATAAAAAGATAAGAGACAGGTGTGTGGGGGATGCTTCCCCCCCATACACCTTTGTTGAATATCTTTGAATCATGGTGACACTCTTAGTATATGGTGGCCCATATGGCCTTCCCATGGACCTCTAACAGCAAGACATTAGATGGAATATTTGGCACTGTGGCTTAATCAGAGTATGTAAAGGGTGAGTGTGAGAAATGTTCATTAATTTTGATTTATCTGATATAATGTATCTCAGCTTCCTAGAAACCCTAGGATAGTAGCCCACTGGACAATTTGCTTCAAATATGACTCAACAGCTTACAGAGATAAGACACAGCTATGTAACAGCACTACATTAAAGAGATGAATCTACCTTTCTGGAGAAAGTCAAGAGTGAACTGGGTCTGAGCTCCACTTGTCTGAGTGCCCGAGGACTGCTAGGTAACAAGGGCTGTGTTTGTTAGTGAGCATTAAAACATGATGGTACAGAAAAGGAATGAAGGATCTTTTCCTACAGAAATCTTGAGCAGAATTTACAAGGGAAGACGTTACTTTATTGAACCCTACTGACTCAGAATTGCACTCAAAACTGCAAATGGATGTTACTAACCTATATCCACACATTGCTTCCAACATTTATAGTGAATATTTATTGCAAGGTTGCTTTCAACTCACTGGCTTCTTTCAGTGAAATATGTTAGACTGAGTTATCACACACACACCCCCAACCCAGTTATATTATTCTGGGTCAGACATGTGGACAAGGAACATAATTTGATATTAAAACTATGCATTCAGCTTAGCATGTAAAAGCTGTTTCCTTGGGGAGTTCAAAGCATAGTCAGGTTGGTTACAGTTTTCTTAAAAACAGCTTAAATTTTAACAAGCTGAATACACAATTCAGAGTTTTAAATGGTTGCAAAGCATATTATTAACTTGTTGCAAGGTTGTACAAAAGTTCAGTTTCTGATGGTAAAAGTCTTTCCAGAAAATGTTATTACCACAGAAATGCTTGATGCAGTCCTGTAGGAGGAGCTAAGGTGGGAGGAGTAAGGAGAGGAAGAGGAGGAGTAAGGAGAGGAAGAGGAAAAAGAAGAGGCGGAGCTAGAGAGGGCAGAGCTGTAGGAAGATGAAGCACCATGCAAGTATGGAAAACAGTCACTAGTAACAACTTATATTTAGGTTAGCTAATTGGAAAACAACTCTAATTGTATGGGCATCTTGTTATTGAGCATTACCAAACATATAAAGCCTTTGATTAATCTTTAAGCGTTAGAGTCTCATTTTCCTACCGGGCTCACATGGATGGCAGGATGGTCTGGGCAATGCCCAGCCTTGCAGAGACAACATGGAAGATTGGCAGAACCATCTCCCATGCTGGTGTCTCATGGGTGGCAGGGCTGGTGTTTCTGGCTGGCTGTTTCTGGCTTCTGCACGCACGTGGTCTCTGGCCTCAGAACATGACAGCTGAGCTAGGCAGAGCCTCTGCAGCTTAGATAGTTGGCTTAACTGGTGACCGTTTTAAATAATTATTTCAACACAGTCCCAGTATTTTCCCTGAAGGTTTTGGTGCCTTTGAATATATTAATTCTACTTACCATCTGACCTCCAAAACATTCTTCAACCAATGCTTGTATTGAAAAGATATCATCAGTAAAAACATGTTATGCTACTACAGCTCTAATTCTGTTTCTCTTTGTTGGTTTAGTTGGGGGTCTAGTGCACCCCCCCACAAAAGTTCATGTATTTAAAGCTTAATCCTTAAGGTGGCACTATTAGGAGGTAGTGGACCATAAAGACGTAGAACCTGGTGGGAGGTCCTTAGATCAGATAGTACTTACCCTTAAAGGTAATGTGAGAGCCATTTTTTTCTCTGCTCTATAATGCTATTATATGTGTGCCTACATTGCCACCCAAAATTTGCACAAAGTATGTGGGTAAAGGCAAGGGAGTTGATGAGACAGAAATCGTGTGGTAACAACTCTAGATCCTACTTGGTAAGAAGGAAAGCAAGAATGTGGTTTTGTTTATGTAGATACATAGCTGAAGAAAGACAAAGAGGAGCTTATTCAATGATGAACTATTTTTAAGCTTGTAGGAACTTTGAGGCTTCCAGTATCTAGAGTTTCCCCTGGATGTTAAAAAAAAGTATCATCGTTCATACATATAACTGAACCATGTGAATGTATATTTTTAAAAATGCTACAATTTAGTAAAAATTAAGAGAAGAAATTTTTACCTCAGTTCTTCAAAGCCCTTAAGCTTTTAATATGAATTATTCATCTGATGTTTTTCTTAGGCATAGTTTTCTCTTAGTGATTTGTATCAGGCTAGTTTAGTTGAAAAACTATAAATGAGAAAAAAACAGAAACTGTTGCTCTTGGCCTATTATTTAAAATGCAAACTTTTTTATCCTATTTTCATAAAAGTATCCTCTTACCCAGATAACAATGTAGCCTTTCCTCAGAGGAAAAGAAGTTTGGAATTTGGTATACAGTTATTTCTGAATATAGAAGTGTGAACTTTAATTAAAGGCAAATGTACTTGGTAGAATAATCTAGATTTCCCTCCAGGACAGCCATCTTCCAGATCCTGTCTTTCAAATTGCTGAAGTTGCCCAGTGCAATCAGTAATGTTCATATTTTTATTGTTCTTCAAGCATTTCTACTAAATGGATCTTTGATATTCTGCATCGATATTTTCCACTATCAGTTTCTATGCATTCCTCCTTGTTTTTTTGTTTTAGCAAAATTCCTGAGCAAAAGGTTCACCTATGTACTTTTACAGTATCTTAGCTCTTCTGGCTGCATATTGAGTTTTTTTTTTCTTTTTACCCCAGTTAATTTTTAGACTTTGAATTCATGGGTCATTTCAGTTTTTATATAAATTTAGTATGCTCTCTTATTGGTCTAGAATAATGTACTGTAAAGTGGTGTCTTTTTGCCCGTGTCAGTGTATTTTCTTCTGCTTCTGTGATGCTCATCACAGGGCAGGCATTTCTCATTATTCCTAAGATGACCTCATCTTGGTAACTGTTGGGTCCCACTACATTCACTATGGCCTTTGTGTTCCCACCCATGGGTGGGAAAGAGTTCTACGTTTTCAGTGACAGAGGAGATAAAATATGCCTCTCAACTTCACATTACAATTTGGCTACTTTCTGTTCATGCAGAACATAGCCAGGCAACTGTGTCAAATCTCATCTCTTCTAGTGTCATGCATATCTAGAGATGAATACTGTTATTACAGGCAGTTGATCATAAAGCATCCTTGATTTTATTAATCCTATTGTCATTTTGGTAGAAATTTCCTAAAGGCTTTTGCTTTGCCCAAGACAGCATCTATTTTCACCCTTTATCTGAGGCCACTTTCAGTTGCTGATGATTCTTCCTAGTCCTTTGCTCACCAAGGTGTCCTTTTTGGCTACAGACTATATGTAATTTGCCTTGTTGTTGGGAATGCTTAATCCATCATAAGCTTTATTTTAAAAGTTAAAAAGGGTATGAAACATTCCCTCAACTGTACCATATGTTACAGCACAAAATGTGTAAACAAATTAAAGGTTGAAAATATATCAACTATTTTTTCTAATCACAGAAAAATGAGATTAGAAGTCAGTTGTAGGGCACTGGAAATATATGTCAATGGTGAAGCACTTGCCTAGCATAAGAAATACCTGATGTTCAGTCCCTAATAGGGAGAAAAACAGAGGAGGGACAAGAAAAGGGACAGGGAGGGAGAAGGGACAAAGGACATGTAAATAAGCATTCTTTTGGAAATTACTCATTCCTGAACAACCAGTGAGGCAGAGAATCAAAGGGTAAATGAAAAGGTATCTTGGGGTAAATGAATATTGAAATAGAGCATTTCAAACCTGTGGTTGTCCCAAGAAGGGAAAGGACAACTATAAACACTCCCATCAAAAGGAAACTCTCTTTCCCTTATATATCACAAAGTTCAGATTGACTACTAGTGTTGCTCAAAGTTCATGTAAATGAAATAAAGTTTGTTTTCTTCTGTGAATCAAAAGGCATCTTAAAAGAGAACTTATCTCCATTCCATTATTCTATTTTAGTTTCTGGGAAGCGTTTATAGTCATCCTGAGAACAGGGTAATATGGAGCTTTCAGATTTTCATAAAGTACTCCAGATGGAAAAGATTTTCATTTTTTTTTGTCCAGGGTTATCCAGCTTCCGTGGCACTATTAGTCATTCTTGCCAAGTTTTATCAGTGCCTTTAATAAAATGGGAGCAGAAAGAATGATTGGGAAGTGGCCTGTGTGTTATCATAATACAGCTCATTGGGTGAAAAGTGCATTTGTGAGCAAATCTGATACTGCCTAGCAACTGTCTCCAGGCAAAGGGGGCTGGGACCCAGCTGCCACTGCCTTCCAGGAGCCAGCAGCCTGTTTTCACACACTGACAGGATATCTGTTTTGGATAGCTGGGATTCCAGTATTAAGGTACAGTTCTCAGCAACAATTAATTCTAAATATTTTGTTTGTTATTACTTGACACCTTTAACCTTTATTACTACATTCTATCTATCTCTGTATAAATATAATACATATTTTGAAACATAATGAATAGTATTTCATTATAAGGTGAGGTTGTAATATTTTTAGAAACCATAGTGATTCCTTTTCAACTTAAACCCTCACTTTCTTAAGTGGTCCAAGACTCTACTCCCATTCCCACATATTTCTGTGAGCATAGGGTGTGATGTTAAACACGCCAGAGGAACTTTTTAGACACCTTCCAAAGAACCTACTTCCTCTCCAGGTGGTGACGTACACTTACTCTTCACCCTTGCTTCAGAACAGAGCTAAGTTGACAGCAGTGATACAGAAGTTTCTAGAGAAAGTAGAGGATCGTATAAGAAGCATGTTAATGGAGAATTCTCTTTGGGGAGTAGAGTACTTTTAAAATGTAGAGGAATGTAGTCAATACTGTAGCTTCCAACTGGTTGAGTTCTTGGTGATCTTGAGCAGTCAGTCTCTCTAGTACTTTAAAAACATGGTTTATTCTTTGAGAATTTCATATATCTCCTCAATGTGGTTTTATCATATCAACATCTCATCCCCTTTCCAACTCTTCTCAGAGTCTCCCCCACCATATCTTCTTCCAAACTTCATTTTCTTTCTCTCTCTCTCTCTCTCTCTCTCTCTCTCTCTCTCTCTCTCTGTCTCTGTCTCTGTCTCTGTCTCTGTCTCTGTCTCTGTCTCTCTCTCTAACCCACTTTGAATAGTTCCATCATGCCTGGATGCACATGGGTATGGCAGCATGTAATAGAACATGGACTACCTACAAGGGCCACATACCTGAAGAATAGAATCCTGCCTTCCCAGCTGCCATTAACCACCAAGAGCTACTCAACTAGGGGTAGAGCATGGCGGCCCCCACTCAGTCTGGAGTTTTGACTGGCTCCATTGTATGCAGATCTTGAACCATACTCATTTACTTAGTAAATTGAGCTATAGTCCATGTAAGCTCGCTCCCCTACAGAGTATATAACACGTAAGTCTTCTTTCTACTCAGAACTCTTGCTATGACTGGAATAAAACGTGACATTCCAAGATATAATTGAAAGGGCTGGGGATGTCAGTAGAATCTAGACGCCATAGGGGAAGGTTATTTAAAACAAGTACGGAAAAGATGATGTATAGATCATAGCCTATGAAGCTGAATTTGGGTGGGAAGGTAGTTACTTTTCTGGTGCTTGGACAAGATATATGACAAACACAACTTACGGAAGGGTTTAACTTGGTTTGCAGTTTGAATGTACAGTCCATTGTGGCAGGAAGGGCACAGCGCCAGAGCATGAGGCAGCTGCCCACATTGCATCTGCACTCAAGAAGGAGAGAGCTATGAACTCTGAACTATGATCCCTGGCACTCAGCTCACTGTCACCTCTTCTAGTCAGTCCAGGACCCTGGCAAACAGGATAGTGGTGTCCACATTTCAGGTGAATCTTCCCACTTGTGTTAATTCAGTCTAGAAAGTTCCTCATAGATAAGCCTAGAGTAGTGGATCCCAACCTGTGGGTCCTGACCCTTTTTAGGAAACTTCTAACACCAAAACTATTTACATTATGATTCATAACAGTAGCAAAACTATAGTTGCAATGTGGCAATGAAAGTAATGTTATGGTTGGGGTCACTATAATATGAGACAATGTACTAAAGGGTGAGAACCATTGACCTAGAGGTTTGTCCTGTAGAATCTATAAGACTTCTACAAGATTCTACAATGCAGTTGATTTTTAGATCTTACCAAAATTGACAATATTAGCCATCACAAGTCTGCCCCGTGTAAACTTAGCTTCCACCTCTTGTTTCATAGACTCATGATGCAAAATACAGCCGATCCAACTTCAAAACTCTTCACTGTATTCAATACCTACACTGTTTAAAAGCCCCAAATATCTTCTGAGATTCAAGGTCCCTATGCATGCTTGTATGACCATTAAGACTAAAGCACAAATTACATACATCCAACATAAAATGACACAGAAAACACTTTCACATTCCAAAAGGGAAGAATAGAGCACAGCAAGGACAGACTGGACAAAGTAAGACCAGAACCCAACAGAGCAAACATCAAGTCCTATAGTTTCACATATAGCATTTGGCCTTATGAGAATCATCATGGCTCTGACAGTCTTGAGTTGTCCTACCCAAAGGTAAACAAAGGAAAACAATTTTTTTTGTTCTTATAAAAATAAACAATAATAGAAAAAAATTAAGGATCATCAGAAAAAAAAATACTAAAATGTTACAACTATGTTACAAAAGGAAATCAAGAAGTAGGTTCTTAGATAAATGAAATAAAATATGAATTATTTCTAAAGTAAGTAACTATAAAACAATTGTAGTTTTAATTTGAATGCAGTCTGAGAGAGATTGGATAAAGGCTTTTTTCTTTTAAAGTTATGCCAAATAGCTCACATGAAAGGAAACAGAAGTATGGCACCCACCTTCTCACACTGAAGCATGCCATGACCTCGTTATTGGCTTTGATTTGGGCTTAGCTGGAGAAAAAAATCAAAGAAAAGAATGGAGAACTCAGAAATAGATCCCAATGCATGTGGGTACTTGATATATAACAAAAGTGGTATTTTAGTAAAAAAGACATTGTAGGTTATTTTTAAAATGTCACTGATCTATTAGTTTAATAGAGAGAATGCATGTTACAATAATTCCAGACTGATTCAAGGAAAGGAAAACAAAGACTGTTTATGTGTATACAAAGATTCTTCAATTTGAATGAGGAAGATAGCACATGGAAGCTATTAAGGGGAAAGAATACAGAAATAATTGTCAAGAGTGAAGTGTGAAATCAAAAGGAAATGGATGTGTTGAAAGAAACCTGACTTTTAGAAGGGAAATTATAGACAAGGGAACTGTCTGGAACACAAGATAGAGAACTGCCCAAGTACACAAAAGCTCTTACAGTGAATGAACCAGACATAAGCAAACACAAAGAAAGGGCAGATAGGGTTTAAAGAAAAAGCATATCTTGATGGCTGATAACTGTGAGTGTGCACTCAACTTTGCTAGGAGTGAAGGATAGGCAGGAATCCAGCAGCAACCTATCAATCCACTGCCTTTCCATTAGGAAGAGCTAAGAGGGAAACGCCCTGCTAAGATACTTGGGGAGAAGGGTCCTTTCAAACATGCAGAAATGTTTCAGCCTTGTAAAACTGTAATCTAGACTGTAACAGGTTGATGAGTTTGGAACCAGCATGTGCTACAAAGTGAGACTCTGCTTCAGTAACCAAAACAAGACAAAGCTTGTTCTCTCCTTTGGAATAAACACATCCCTCTCCTTGGAGAATAAACACATCCCTATCCCTCTCCTTGGAGTCCATCCCATGGAAATGAAATCCTGACTAGATCAGAACCGCACACACTGCTGTTTATTGCAGCAGCATCTATACTACAGAGAGACTGGAGAGAGTCTCTCAGCGGGCCAGTGCCCCTCAGTGTGTGAGGGTACACATCTATCATGTACCAGGCAGCCACTAAAAGAAAGCAACCTTGCAAAGATCTCTAGGACATTTATGACCACTGAGAAATAAAGCAATGAGGCTCTAAAGTTTCTGCTTCCTCCATGAGTGAAACTGGGCTAATGCTGTTCTCATCTTAACAAAGGACCAGATCAGTATCCTGCTTCCCACGTAGGAGCTGTACTTAAGGTTCATCAGTATTGAACACAAGTCAGACTAAGTCCTCAGGGGCATCACAGGACATCTTTTTGGAGGTTTTCTTGGTTTAAGATGCTAGGCGCATGAAAAAAATTTTCTAGAGACATTTTAACAAAAAATGTGTTCCCTTGGAAAAGGAAGTCCATTTAAAATAGATATATATTTGTCTAGATAGTTAGAATTTATTTTTTTATATACCACTTGAAGTAAAGGGATAAAAGTTCTTATAAAAGTAAAAGCTGAGGCTAGAGGGGTGGCCCAGCAGCTGAGAGGACCCATGTCCCAGCACCCAGATGGCAACTCACAACCATCTGAAACTTGAGTCCCTTCTTCTGACCTCAACAGGCACAGACACACATACAAGCAAACATATACATATAGAACACATAAAAGAATTTAAAAATTAAAAATCAAATGCTATTAAAAATCAAACAAAAGAGTTGATATTGAATATGGATGCACGGTCAGATCAGTGTGAGTCACTCACTGAGTATGCCTTGAGCTTTATCATTTTAGAAAGTTGACATTTATTGGTCCACCATTATATATATCAATGATATATAATGACTTATGTTTTGTTCCATGGTTTACATATAAGTCTGGAATTCACCATTCTTCCTTACGTACTAACAACTCCTTTCAGGTTTAACCTGTTATTTTGTGTGTGTGTGTGTGTGTGTGTGTGTGTGTGTGTTGTGTGTGTGTGTGTGCACATGCACATGTGCTTGAGTGTAGAGGTGAGAGCACCAGCTTTGGGCATCATCTTCAGGAATGGGATGTATCACCTTTGATACTGTGCCTCTCCCTCACCTGAAATACATCAAGTGGGCTGGTTGACTGGCCAGCAATGAGCCCCAAAATTTCACTTAGTTTTGCCTCCCCCAGTGCTGAGGTGCAGGTGTGCACACGAGGCCAGCATTTATATGTGAGTGCTGCAGATCTAGCCACTCATGCTTGCAAGGCAAGTGCTCTGCCTACTGAGCTGCCCACCCAGACCCTTGTTTTCTCTGCTAACTTATGTATCTTGAGTTCCCACTGAGTATCATGCAATTATCTAGGAATTGAGAATGCCTACGGATGTCATCCTTTCATGTGAGTGAGGACACATAATATAAAATATTTATTACTATACAGTATTTATTATGAGCACACAAATAGAATGTAAAAGAAGAGTAAGTCTAGTAAATCAATCATTTAGAGCAGCAGATCTTTGGGCAATAACTGAATAATTCATTTCTGCATATATTTCCAGAAAGAAATTTAATGATTAACCTAAAAATTTATTTAAGTTCAGTGATAGCATTACATTCCACATATTCTTGTATTTTGCAACTATAAAACTTTTTATATTTTTGTTTTTTAGGACTAGCATTGAAGCTATTAAGTCTTTTGCCAAACATTTTAATATATTTAATTAAAACATAGTTACACCATTTCTTCCTTCTTTTTCTTACCTCCAAACTCCCCTATTTCCCACTCAACCCGTCTTAAGCTCTTGGACTTTTTTCTTGTGTTTGTGGCCTGCAGAGTCCAGTTTTGTTGTATGTGTATATACTGTCTTAGGGTTGATCATTTTGCATTGGATAACCAATTAAGGGGCTCATCCTTAGAAGAGGCTAATTTTCACTGATTCAGTGGTCATTAGTTGCCTGTAGCTCTTTGTCTATTGGTAGGACACCATGAGATTTTCTCCAACCCCCATTAGCATGGCTATTGATACTATCATTGCTCAGGTCTTGTTTAAGCAGCTATTTTCAGAAGAAACAACCTCACAGAAGACTTCTGGTCCTTTGACTCTTACAGTCTTTTCTGTGATGAGCTTTGATGTAGGAGATGTGTTGCAAATGTAGCCACTGAGGCTGGGCTCCCCACGATCTGTTGATCTCCGCATGGTGTCCAGGTGTGGAGTCAGGGCTCTGTGAGCCTCATTTAGAAGAAAGCAGAGCAGTACTGGCATCCGGCACAAAACCATACGTTTGCCGTGCGGTCTCCAGGTGAGACTGGCAGTGAGCGGGCTCCAGGTGAGACTGGCAGTGAGCGGGCTCCAGGTGAGACTGGCAGTGAAATTGCTACAAGTTGTTCTTTCAGCTTCAATATGTGGAATGAAGATGTTTCTTGTTGACTTATAGGGGATTAATTTTTGAATTATCTGTTTTAAATACATATCTATTTAAGGAACTTAGTTTTACAATTTACTAGGAAAATAGAGGCAATATGCATGTACATATTTAAACTAAAAAGTAACTTAAATCTAGTTTTAGAATATTGATAGTTAAGTAAAGTATTTTTTAGCCATAAATTACATGAATGTTTAACACTGGTTGGAGTAAGAGTCATTATTATTAGTTACTTTAAGACTCCTGGGAACTCATTATATACCTTAAGCTGGCAGGAGATTCATGGCGCTCCTGACCATTCAGCCCTCCCATCTTTGCCTCTCAAGGACTAGAATTACAAGCATGGACTATTATACCTAGCATAGTTAAAGATTTTGAATACACTTAATTGCATATCTCTAAGATGTTACTGGTGCTTTCTGGGTAAATTAAAAACATGAAAAGATGTTTGTTCGTGTGTGTGTGTGTGTGTTCTCTTACTTTCATTGAGGGTATACTATTCGCAAACTATTTGTCTAACACCTATGAGTGAGCATTTTCAGGATTTAGACTCTCATACAAACTGATGCTGTGAATACTCTTATCCCTTTGTAAAATGTGCATAAAATTTGAACTGTGCATGCTGAACAGACATAATTGAAAAATCTAAAATCGAAAATGACCTCATTACAAAACTTTTTGACATGATACTATAAGTTGAAAATTCCATATCTGACTTTAAGTGACAAATCATGGTTGAAATATGGGGAATATTGTACAAAATTCCTTACAGGCTGTAGGCATACATGAAACAAACATTAATTTCCTGCTCAGATATTGATCTCATCATGTATCTGTGAACAACCCTAAAAATTAAAAAAAGAAAGGGAAAAAGAAAGAAAGAAAAAGAAAGGAAAGAAGAAAAAAGAGAGAGAGAAAGAAAGAAAGAAAGAAAGAAAGAAAGAAGGAAGGAAGGAAAGAAGGAAAGAGAGAAAGGTTGAAGTCACCTGTGTTTCCACGCATTTCACCCAATCTGTACCCCTAGGGATGGGCAGTCATGCCTTATAATTATGTTTAGCACTGGTCGGTTTGATATTAAACATTTTACAAGTGTAAGCTTTCCTGGTTCTCCTCCCATTTGCACAAGGTGAGAGGGCAGCTTGTCTCCACACGGACCCTTGGTGTTCAAGCCTGGTGATTATATAGTGGGATTTGGTGTTGATCTTAATTTGCACTTGTAGTGGGACTGATAAATTGAGCACAGTTTCTCTTGCTTATTGGACATTTGTATATACTCTCTTGTATAGTGTTTATTAAATGTAATGTTATTTTATGTAATCAGGAAAGCCTTTTCCGAGGTGATGTTTGAGCCAAGACATGAAAGGTATGAAAGGGACAGCAAAGTGCAACAGTGGCAATCAGGGAGGGAAAAGAGGCGGAAGGCTTTGGGGTAGATAGTCAGTGGAATGAGTTAGTTGTGTGTAATGCGACTGGAAAGAAAGCTCTGGTGACAATTAGTGAGCCTCACAATGGGAAGAACTCACACATAATATGAAAATAGAAAAGCAAGTCAGGTTTCTGACTTTTGCCACCAGTTACCATTTGAGCTGGAGAAATTAGAAACAAGAGCCTGTCTGGAGATGAGCACCAGGAGCTCTAGTTTCTAGTGTGTGTGGTGGGATTTGCCTGTAGTCCCAATACTTAGGAGGCTAAGGAAAGCCTGGAACTCAAGTCCAGCTATAATGAGAACTTTTCCTCAAAAAAAAGAAAAAGAAAAAGAAAAGGATTGTTATTGAGGTGATCTGAAACCAATGTAAACAGATAATCTCACCTGATAATCTGAGAAAATATTATAAATTTAAAAAGATTCGCTCTCAGACCCTGGTGGCATTAGCATAAGAGAAGGAAGGTCAGGGCAAAAGAAGCAGGCCCAAAGCCTCAGTGTTCACAGGACCTACAGGGGAAAGCACCTGAAGAAAAGACACAGAATAAAGTGCAGCCTGAGGAGTCACAGCCCAAGAAGTTTTTCCGTTGCTGCAGAGAGCATGGGTGACTTCAATAAGGACAAACAAGCTAGCATAGTGGGTTTAGAAAAACAAGAGAGTGCCAAAAAAATCTACGGGGACCCATAGACTTTGCAAAATATGAGATGAACTATTACACACTTCAGTACTAAATAATTAAGGAAGAAAAATTTGAATAATTTTTATAGTGACCTCATAAAGAACAAACGGGTTCTCTTGTCTACTCTCCAGGACCCATTTCTGCTTTGGGAACTTAGGCTGAACCCAGACAAGAGGGAGAAATACGGAAACTCAATTGTCAGATTGGTTGTGGCTTTTGGGTCACCTTTCAATGTCTTCAAAGAAATGTTTGCTGTCTGTCCAGGCTTCATTGCTCCATCCATGTCTAAGAGATATAGTGGAAAGTTTGCTTCATCTTGTAAGAACCAGAATGTTGATCATATTGTCGTAAATAAAACATAGGACTACATATAGTCTATTCTAATTTATTCTGTAAAACTTACCCAGGACTACAGAAGAACTGATTTAAAAGTATAGCTACCACTCAAGCATAATTCAAAAGCACCATGAAAATATATGCGCAAACCAAATCAACCAATTGTTACCAAGTTTTGTTTATTTTTAAAATGAACATAAAGCAATTTAATGTTGGAAAAATCACAAAGCAGACCAAAGTGATGAAACGATTTGACTATTTTAATTGATGGGGGAAAGCATTTTAAAAATGAGTTACTCATGCATATATTATAGATACATGTATATATGCATATATATGTATGTATATATGTGTATATGTATGTGTACATGTATATATTCCTTGGAAATGACAAACAAGAAGCTTCCTTAATTTAATTTAAGTGCAATCATGGGGACCTGGGTTCAAATCCTGAGATGATCCAGAACGGTTGCATGAATGCCTGAAACCCCAGTGCTGTGGAGAACAGAGACAGGATGGCTGCTGAAACTCACTGACTTCCGACCTAGTTCAGGTTTCCTGACTGACCTTGTTTCAAGGCACTAAGGAGAGTGTAATAGAAAAGAACACCTGATGTCCCTCTGTCCTGTGCACAGATATGTGCACTTAAAACACACACATACACACACACACACACACACACACAAAGGAGAGAGAAAACTATAGTCTGGATTTTCTCTCAGGTGGTGCTTACCGAGCATGCACAAGTCCCTGGACTCCATTCCCTGATATACATAGTGCCCAAAGTAGTGACTGTCTATTATCCAAGCACTTTGGAGGTGGAGGGAGGAGGATCCAAAGTTCAAGGCCAGCCTCAGTTACACAGAAAGTCTGAGTCCAGCTTGGGATATATGAGACTCTGCTTCAAAAACAGAAAAAAAACCACTATACTAAAACAGAAACTACCTCTGTAAAATCAGGAAGAATGCCCCTATTGCTACTTTTGTTCAGTTTCAGCCAACAAGAGGACAATAGATAGCATGTCATAGATGAACTGTACAATCTCTTAAGCCCTTACAGAGTAGCTGAGGTGGATTGAATGTGAGGGACTGTCTCTGTGAGAACCAGAAACATTCTAATCATGGTGCAGAAGATTAGGGTCTGACTGGCTCACTCTCACTGAGGACAGAGCAACTAATCAATGCTTGCAGTGATCTTTACCTTAGGGAAAAGTCTAGGGTTTGAATACTAGAGGGACAGAAAGTTAGCTGCTGATAAGAAGTTAGTAGAAAAAGCTAAATTGGATAGCTTTCCTTTCTATCCTTCCCCCGTTGAGAGTGTGTAGGCGTACGGAATGTGATTGGCTACCCCCTCTATGAGGTAATACCCATTGCCTCTAGGGGCTGCAGTTAACATGACTCCACCTGGCAACTCTAGTGAGACCCAGCTTGTCTGAGCCAAGATACAACATACTTGCTGGATGCCCTCAGAAGAGGACATTTTTTTTCCTCTTTTGTTGTAGGGCTATTATCACACAAGGCTCTATGGAAAAATATTAATAACGTTAAAATTCTTTGGTTCATTTTGAAACGAACAAAGCTTTCATGATACATCTTGTCTTTGAAGATGAGAATACAAGAAAACAGGTAATCACAAAAGCAAGTCTTTGTATTAAGGTTATTCTAATAACAAAATAAGATAGCATAGATGTTATAATGTTATAATAAAAAGATTTCTTTCTGCTCTGGAGGAGTCTGATACAGGTGGTAGCATGATCAGGCTCTAGTGGGGACACTTTTTGATTCATAGATTGATATTTTCTTGTTGTGTCCTGCAAAAGTGGGGAAAGAAACGGGCGAACAAGCTTCCTAGGGTCTTTTATAAGGATACTGTCTTAGCTCTGTTTCCTATGCTATGATAAAATAACCACGACAAAACTCAATGCTGAAAGGGTTTACTTAGCTCACAGATCCAGGTTACAATCCAGCATGGCATGGAAGCATGCCATAGTAGCAGAGATTGTAGTAGCTGGCCACATTTCCATTTACAGCTGGAAGAGAACAGTGAACGGATGCATATATGCTCGGCTTGTTTCCCCCTTTAATGCAGTGCAGGGTCTCTAGAGAATGATCCTGCCCACAGTGGACAGGTCTTCCCACCTCAGTTAATGTAGTCAAGACAGCCCCTAACACATATTCTCAGAAGCTAATCTTAACCTAAATAATCCTTCACAGGTCCTGCCTCCTAGGTCTCTAGTTAATAATACTTACCATCACAATCTACCTCTATCACTCCAAACACAGCACCTTTGTCTTTCGAGACAGAGTTTCTCTGTGTACTGGAATGGGCTCTGAAGACCAGGCTAACCTTGACCCAGAGATCCATCTGCCTCTACTGAGATTAAAGGCATGTGACACCACTGCTCACCTAAACACATCATTTTTAACCCACGACATTCTACCTCTTGTCCCTATAGGCTTATGATCAGTTTATACTATAAAAATATGCTCATTACAACTTAAAAGTTCCTCTATCCCAGTGTGGTGGGTTGAATAGCTTCATGTATTTCAATCATTGGCCATAGGGAGTGGCATTATTAGGAGGTGTGGCCGTGTTGGAGTACTTCAATATGTAGATGGACTTTGAAATTTTCTATGCTCAAGTTCTGTCCAGTGTGGAATGAGAGTCTCCTCCTGGATATCTTCAGATCAAGATGTAGAACTGTCAGCTCCTCCAGCACTAAGTCTGCCTGCATGCTGCCATGCTTTATACCATGATGATAATGGACTGAATCTCTGAAGCTATAAGCCAGCCCCAATTAAATGTTGTCCTTTATAAACGTTGCCTTGGTTACAGTGTCTCTTCACAACAATAAAACTCAAACTAAGATATCCAACTTTATTCTAATAGTCATTAAGAGTTCCAAAACTTTAAAAGTTCAAAGTCTCTTAACTGTGAACTCCTATAAAAAACAAAACAAACAAAAAAGCAAACAAGTTACATGCTTCCAACATATAATGGCACAGAATAAACATTCTTATCCTGAAAGGGAAGACTCGGGAGCATAAAAAGAATAAAAATACCAAAGCAGAGCTAAATTCCAACAGGGCAAGCATAAAAGCCTATAGCTCTTTGTACAACATGTGATGTTGTCAGTGTGATTCCTAAAGTAGTTGGAAGCCCTGTTCCTCCAACCTTGCTACTTAGAGCACACACAGCTTCTCCGTTAGGTCCACTCTACTCCACACTTGCAGCTCTCCTTGGCAGACTTTCCATGGACGTGGCATCTCTGATATTCTGAGATCTCCACTGTCACTTAGGCTTCATCTTCACACAATAGCATCTCAAGGCCTCTCTTCAGGGTTCACAACTCTGCCACACAGTGCCTGCCCTCAGCTGATCTTCACGATCTCCTCAATTTTGCATCTTTCATGCCTTCTAAAGCAGCACTACATGACAACAGTACCAATTTCTGCGGCCAGCTTCAAATCAGCCCAGCTCCTTAGACAGCAGCTGTATAAGCTTCTGTGTTCTCACCAAGAGCACCCTTTCCTGTTGTCCCTGTGTCAAGTACCAGGTTTCTCTAAAACCTCCTTAACAGCTATGGGTGCTTGTAGATTTTTCTGTTTCCGCACCTTTCCTATCTGAAATTTTACCTTTCCCAGACACCTTTTCTCCACCAAACAAATTAGCTCATCATCTTTAAATTTAACTTCACTTAAGTTCTTAGGACACGAACAGAACAAGGATAGATTCCTTGACAAAATGTCACATGAGCGGCCCTGGCCAAGTTCATGACAGAGTCCTTGGTTCTCTCTTTGAAACCTCAGGAGCCAGCCCTTCACTGTCCTTCATTTTGTTCCTCTATACACTGTTGTCTTCTGAGATGCCACTAGAACATCCTATTAAGCCCTGTTTACAATACTCAGTGGCTTTTCTATGCCAAAGTTCAAAACGCTTATACATTACTCTCAGAGAGCAGTTGCAAAGGCCTAAAGGCCTGTGAGTCAGCTTTATCACAGCAGCAAACCCAGTTCACCACCAGCTTCTTTCTGTCTCAGCATTTTTTCCTGTTTCTTGGATAAAAGACCCGGTCAAAACCAACTTATGAAAGGGTTTATTTAGCTCATGATTGGAGGTTATATTCCACCATAGCATGTAAGTAATGTGTGGCAGGAGCTTGAAGGACTGGTCACATTACCTATGCAGTCAGGAGAGAGTAATGAATGCATGTATGCATGCTCATCTTGCTTTTTCTATTCATACAATTTAGACTCTCATGCTAGGGAATGATCCCACCCATGGGAGATAGGTCAGGTCTTCCCACCTCAAGATAATAAAGACAATCCGTTATAGGCATTCTCAAAGACTAACCTTAATCTAGACAATCCCTCATAGATATTCCTATAGTTCTGTTAACAACACTAACCATCGTGACTATTAATTCTGTCATGGAGGGCTTACCTTTGTGACCTAATTTACCCTACAGAGTCCTCATCTCCAAGCGTCCTACAGTGTATGCTGATTTCCACATACGCGCTTGTAGGGTGGGAACAACCAGTTTTGGTCATTCAGTCCTACAAAGTTGAGTCCTGGCCGTTTACTAGGATCATATTTGATTCCTTTTCCTCCATCAGTCATGCACTGCCAAGAGCTTCGGAACTGCACAAAGACATACTTAGGCCCTCTAACCTTTTCTTCACTTTTATTGCTACACAAATGACCTCTTTCCCAGGGGTGTTTTTGTTTGTTACCAGTGATGTTTCCACTAGTTTCTGTTCCTTTGTTCTCCCTTCCATCTATCATCAGCAAGAATTATATAAATGTGACGACTGTTTGACTTAATTTTTCTTTTAAGGAAAAAATGTAATTAGCGTTGAGTGTAGAATAGACGCATGTGTATTTTATGAAAGAGAAAACTGATTACTCTGTCCTGTGTGGCTATAGGGCGATGCAGTTAGGATGGAGACATCTACTGAACCTTATCATTAGAGTCAGGGCTTTCTGGTTGCTTTACTTAAATTAGACTTCTTGTAGCCAATCTCAATTCAGAGATCAGGCTGGTTGGGAATCTAATAGGTTGATAAGAAACTAAATTGAATTTCTTGTTCACAAAAACTGGATGGCCCCACATCAGACAGAGGTGAAATTTGCCTGTAACTGGATTCTCTCTGGAATTGAGTCAGCCATTTCCTAGACACAGAATTTTAATCAAAATATCCATCCTTATCAGTAATTGTCCTAAATTTGGAGGCTAGTCCCTAGATTGAAGTGGTGATTTATTTCAAACCTGAAAAGGTTTTAGGCAGTTCTTATGACTTCAAGGTCTCAAGGGAGCTTTCAGGAAGCCAGTCAAGAGGGGAGAAGCACTGTGTTCCCTTGTTTAGCACACAAGTCACACACGTGTCACCTAATACAGCTACTGTCCCAATGAGAATGCTGCAAAGCTTCAAATAAAATGTAAAAGGATAAAACAGTAAGAGATTTCTACTATCTAAGAGATTTTTACAGAATGTCAGGAAACCCAGATAATGAGACCACAAGGTAAGTGCAGCAGCAGTGGGTGGCTACCTACTTCTTAAGAAGGACCATTGAGTCCCTTCTTAACATGATCCTGGGCTCTCAGAGGCCTTCAAAACTTGCCTATTTAGTTGTTTTCCAAAGAAAGATGTCCTTATTTTATTCTGATTAAATATAATTAATGTTTATTGTAACAAGCTTTTAAAATTTTGTTTAGTGTGTGGTGTATACGTGTACTGTGCACACGGGAGGTCACAGTTCACCATTAGGTTTTTCTCTTTGGCGTTCCCCATCTTATTTTTTGAGACAGGGCCTCTCACTGAATTTGGAGCTTATATTCTTGCAAGACTTGCTGGTCAGGAAGCCCTCAGAGATCCCAGGAGTCGAGGTCTGGGATTACAACTATGAGTGACTACCCTCAGGCTTTTTAGATGGGTACTTAGGTTCCAAACTCAGATCCTCACATTCCTACACTGAGTACTTTTCTGATTGATCCCTGACCCCAGCCATAATGTACCAAAAGGTTTTAAAGTTCTGAAAATGTACAGGTTTCTATTAAATTTTCACTTTTTCTGCCTTGGTTACCTTGCTTCACTCAAGGGACAGACATAGTAGAATCCATCATCTTTTGTGTTCATGCTTATAATTAGTGTGTGTGTGTGTGTGTTTCTTCTCTCTTTTTCTTGAAGTATGAAAGCTCAAATCCAACAAGAAGTGGTCCCATTAAGCCTAAGAATCTTAGAAAACTGAGGCAGAAAAAACCTGATGAGTTAGAGAGAATTAACTTGTGAGGACAAAGCGTGCCCGTGCATTTTCTCCCAGAGCATTGCGCTTCGGTTGGGATTTCTGCAGCATGACTGGTTTGTGCCACTAACTCCACAATCATGCACAGCACTGCCCTAATAACTGCAAATCCATTCATCTAAGAACATTTTATTACATTGTTTTTATAATTTAAGATCTTTCTGGGAGTCTGTTATCAGTCTTAACAAATCACCTAGCCTGATGCTTGTGGGCCTCATGCTTTGTAACTTAGATTCATTTTCTTCCCACTTAAATGTTCATGCTCATGGCCATCCCCTGCTTTTAGCACAGGCTATATATACTCATTCCCTTTTCAACAACTGAGATATCTATTCATGACCTGATCAAAGCTTTTCCGATTTTCACTAACCACTTATGATTGTGTTTTATTCCTTAGACATTTGATGTGTTTCCTTATAGCTATTTATTAGTCATCTCATACGTGTCTCATACCTCAGAGGTCTCAAATCAGGGCTGCTGATGGAATTCACATAGTAGGCCATGAGCCAGAGTCTCCCACAGAAATACAGAAGCAATAGAAAAAAACTACTGGGTACTTTCTGTTCTGTTCTGCTTTGTTTTGTTGAGATGGGGCTTCAGTATGTAGCAAAGATTGGACTCACTCCTAATCCTGCTCCCTTGTCTTCCCGAGTCATGGGTTTGTAGGTCTGTGCCACTGCACCTGGCTTAGAAGGCTTTAATGAATAGTTCAAACCATGTGGTCAGCCCTTAGAGATTTAAAAGCTTTAGTAGCAGCCAGTCTTCTTTTCAAGTCCTGGTAACTCAACTCAGCAGGGGATGTTGCCCAGGTGGGCTGAGGGACTAGGAGCTAGATGGGAAGGATTGGTACTTAGAACCAAGGCCAGATTTAACAGGCCAGTGAGGCTTTGGAAAGAAATATGAAACACATTGGCTTTGGACTCATGCCTGGGTTCAAATTTAAGTCCAAGCACACACATCAGCAGTTGCCTTGTATTTCCCATTGTCTTCTATTTAAAACAGAAACCATCACTGCATGGACTATTGAAAGGGTTGGATGAGACAGCCTGTAGAAGGCTTTGTGGGTCTCAACTCACAGCTGCTCAATGACTAGAACTTATTATCATTGACTATGAGTTACAGTAGCTTGTTTTCCATCAGAGGTTAACAGCTAAATGAGAAATCCTAAGCCATAAAATATTTCTAGGTAGGCAAACAGTTTCTTATGCTGAATTACCTGGAATTCTTCAAGTAGCAACCTATCAAATCTTTGGCAGTTGATTTGACTTCTGAGGAGAATCTTTAATAAAACAAAACTTTCTTCTCAGCTAATGGCCACAGTGAGACTCACCCTGTCCTTGCATCCTGCAGAGATCAGGGAACAGAATTCCAAGGAGAGACGCAGGTATTTTGGTAACTTCAGACAAACTGTTTTAAACACTGTAGGCAGTGAGGTAATGGAAATTGAGACACACTGAAAAGCACGTATGCCCCAAGAAAACCTCAAAACGTGTAATACAGTGTGACATCTGGATAACCTATGTGGCGACAATGATCATTTCAAGATTTACCAATGTCTCGTATCTAAATTTCATGAATACACAGAGGTGTGGGAGAGCATGAGTGCACGTTCATGCATGTATGCAAACACACGAGCACACACACACACACACCTGGACCCTTGTGAGGTGTTGTTTGGTCTTTGATTTGGTGAACTGTTAGACAAGAACTTTCTTACAGCAGTGTGATTTAAGTTGACATTGAGCTTGAAAGCCTTCTCTTCGTAAGTTTGCAGGAAGAAAGCCTGATGCTATTCTCATACTCAAAGACAGAGCTCTTTACAGAGAAGCATTCTTAGGTGTCTTGGACTAGAAAGTGTTCACGAATCAGCATGTGTGGTTGCTGAGAAGGCTCAGCAGCTAAGAGCACAGGCTGCTCTTGCAGAGACTCAGGTTCTATGGCAGCTCACAACTGTCTGTAACTCTAGACTCAGGGGACCTGACACTCTCCTCTAGGCACCCGACTTCCTTGTGATACACAGAAATCCATGCTGGCAAAACATCCATACACATAAAACAGGTATTTTTTAAAGGATCAACATGTATTGCAATCTCCTGTACTGTAAATCTTTACATTTCAAAACACTGGTCTGGGTCTGATTAAAGTGTGTCTTTCACCTACTCACAGACAGGTATCTGGGTCTCTCTGTCAAATCTGAATAAAATCCCTGCACATGTAAGAAAAGTCCATGACTGAAGAGACCATTTTAGCCTGAGTATCCTCAATCTCCGTTGGCAGATGGCACCAGATTCTCGGCTGTGGCCTTCTGTCCAACTCCTTTGCATTCATATTGGTCAAAACCAACCTCTAGGCTCCAGAGAAAAGTAGGCTCCTTCAGTCACCACTGGCTTGGAATTCGGCTACCGGATTTGAGGAAGGAAGGGAGAGGGGTGTACCAAGAAGAACTAGCTGGGTGAAATGCTGGGGAGCCTGGGGACTGTCTCCCATCCTCAGCCCACTGTGCATCAATCAGGGTAGCCTGACACTGGTGCAGTCTCTAAGACAAACTCTTGACCATGTGTGGAGAGGGAAGGAGGGGTCAGGTCTGGATCTGACAGTCACAGTGTGGTGCCAGACCTCCCTCCTCTGGTGTCAGCTTCTTTCTTAGACCAGAGGTTAGGAGTGGATGATTCTTCATAAAGATGGTCCAGTGTGACCTTGAATAGAGCAGGATTAGCACACACTTGGGGTTAGGGAGATAGTCCAGTGGGTACAGTGCTTACTGTCCAAACAGGAGACTGGAATTGGGATCCTGAGCATCCATGTTAAAGCCTAAGTGTGGCAGTGTGCCTATAACTTCTGTAACCTCAGTGCTGGGAAAGCAAGACAGAAGCCTGGGGCTTGCTGGCCAGCTGATCTAGCCACAGCCACCAGCTCTAGGTTCAGTGAAAGACCCTTTGTCATAATAGGAGGAGAGTAATAGAATAAGACATCTGACCTGGACCTTTGGCTTCCACATGCAGTCATTGGCACACACCCACACACAGGCACACTCGCGTGCACACACACATACACACACTCTCCAACACACACACTCACACTTAGAAAGTAATATACTTGTGTCTGGAGTTCCATTCTGATGGAAGCCGGAGGCTAACATTTTCTTCTTTGCCCTGCTAACTAGGATGGATAGCCACACATTTCTCTTTTTTTTTCCCAGAGCTATCAAGGCCTAACACTCATCACTCAGGGTCCGGCTAGAGATCACTTAAAATGATAGCAACAAAGGTTGACTGAACCTTAAAGCTGAGAACGATACAGGCAAGCAAATAACACAGGAATTAAGCCTGAAGGTGAATTTGATCATAATTATTTATCATGGTGTGCTTGAAATGTATGTGAATGTATGCTCCATTTAGACGTAATCAATTTTATACTTTACAATAGTTGCTTATCAAACAAATCAGTTTAATACTCACATTCTGTTTGTCTGATGTCATTAATCACACTAAATGACAAAATTGATATGTTTGAAGCACAATACAATATTTTCAGGTCAAGATTACCTTAGCTGATTTACACAGAACAAAACTAAAATGCTGGATTCTCGGAAAGCTGAGCTAGGTCTGGAGGGACTTCTTAGAACCTTTGCTCTCTGAGTTAATGTTTTACTTCAAAGAGCCCTGTTCATGTTAGCCTATAAGCTTCAGGCTTTTCTTTGGGAGGGGAGGAGGAGAATGAGGAGAAAGAAGAGGAGGAGAGAGGAGAGTGCTGGAGTGTGTGTGTGTGTGTGTGTGTGTGTGTGTGTGTTTGTGTACAGAGGCCAGAGGAGGCGCTTGGGTAGTGTCTTCAACTGCTCTGGACCTAATTTCCTTGCGTCAGGGTCTCTCCTGGAACCTGAAGGTTGCTCCTTTGCCTTGTGGGTTCCCAGGAATCCACTCATCTCACATCCTCCTCACATTCCTAAGGCGGGACTCAACCTCAGCATCTGCATCTGTAGAGCAAGGAGCTGAGAGAGTTTTCACTGAGGTCTCTTGGGGCATGAATTTTGCATTGACAATCCATTGTAGAACAGGATGGAATAATGGTTCTTTTGTCATTCTCTTGGGGCTGTTACTGTCGCTGAGAATCACGCAGACAGATGCAGGCATCACAAGGGACGAGTGACAATGAGGTCTAACTGAATAATGGTTATGTTTTGAGGCTCTAGCTTCCTTAAAGGGTAAGAGTATGATCTTCCGTGACGTTTTGTTTTGAGAAACAAGCGTTTTGATTGTTGGGTTAGGGAGGATAGAAAAGTGCAATACTGGACGCATTTTTAAATTTAGAAGCGCTCGGTGTACTTTTGTTCTGCCTGCACACTGGGCAAAGTACTTAGGTCTGGCTGTGTCTTCGGGGTAGAGCTGCGAGGTGTGGTGTTGGGGTCAAAACAGGTTTGACTGCTAAGCTGGCACCGGTGCCGCGAGCCTTCAGGGGAGGGCCAGGGCCAGGACCAGGAGACAGATCACCTGCGGGGCTGGCGCCACACTGCAGCACCGGGCGAGCCGCGCCTGCTCCCACGTGGACGGAGATCAGGTGATGTCTCAGTCCAGGTGGCTCTGGGGAGGTGGGGCAGGACAGGGAGGCGGCTAGCTCACTTAGCTTCCCTACTTGGTGGTCTAGATCTTGCTGGCGAGGTGGCACCGCGTGGGTAGGGTGCCGGGTGGGAGTGCGAGCGGTGGGTGACCCACCCCTTCGGGTCTCTCTGGTTATGCTTGGGACAGAGCTCTGTTGGGCGGAGGTAGCCCTTGGCGGTGCCAAAGCGGAGGGTTGTGCTCCGTAGTCTCCGTAGTAGACTCTTGGCTTCACTTGCACGGTGCGGGCCGCGAACTCGTGAGCAGTGCTGGGCCGGCTAGGGGGTGCGGGGGGGCTGCAGGGGGAGGAGCCGGGACCACGGCCGAAGGACGTCTGCCCTCCTCCGGGAGAGACGCTGTCCCCGCTGCCTGGTCACACCGCACCTTTTCGGGCTTAGGCTCCCTCCCGGACGCCAGCACCCTGGGGAGCAGCACCCACCCCGGGAGCCCGGGCTGCGGCCAGGGGCATGAGACCGGCCAAACGCCTGCGCCTCCTCGGCCGGGGCCGCGCAGACTTGCGATGGCAGTGAAGCTGGCCCGCCGCAGAGTAGGGTAAGTGAACATCTGGAAGGTGGGTGTCCTGCTAGATGCTGTGATCTTTTGACTTTCCAACCCAGGAAAACCGGAGTTGCAGCAGTTAATTTATCTAACATTTCACAGCCGTCCGTCCGTCCGGGACACATCCTCACATCCTAGGTCCCTTAATTGAGCCGTTAGCTCCACCTCCTAATCTTGTTTCGAACCCTTAAAGTATTTCATTGCAAGATGCATCCTCTTCCTCCCCACCTGAAGAGTGAATGAAGGTTTTCAGGTAAGGACACTACATGCGCAAGTCAAGCCGTCAGGCCTGTGCTGAGTGTCAGGCACATGATTAGCAGAGTGCCTGTACTCTTGGAAGCAGTGGGAGGCTGAATCTTGAGGGGAAATGATGCAAATGAAAGAGAAATGAAAGAATAGACAGTGGGAGCCCAGCTGCTAGAGAAAGCTCCAGAAACAGGCGTTTCTCTTCTGTCTCTGCTTTGGCCTCTCCTTCATCTTTTAATGAAGGTAACATAACATCATAAACTAGTGAATAAGCTGTCCACCTCTTTTGAAAGGTCTGCTGCTGCCTGTATATAATGAGATGGAGATTTTTGATAAAATTTCAAGGGGTAAAGAATCTACTTTTATTATAGCTAAGCCCGAGTCAAGATCAGCAGGTGGAAAGTCCATTTTTCCTTTGAATGGGATTTTAGTTCCTAATATAGCTATCTTGTATGTATAGATGGGAGATGGTGTTATTTAAGTACAGCAAGAAGGTTCTGGAAAAAATAGTAACTTCAGATTTACTCTTTTCTTTCTTTTTTCTTTTTGCTGTGAAAGAAAAATAACTTGAGGAGCATTCTGAGATACTAAGGGTACTTTAAACTTGTGGTCTGCCCTCCAGGCAATTTCAATATTATGTCCAAATGCCACTCCCGACAGAAGCCAGGTTCTGATTGGCCACTTCAGTTCGAGGAAGCTCATTGTTTGGAATTAATATCCTGTTTCTGTCGGGAAGGCCGAGTTCACATCGAGCTGACATCTAGCTCCGTCTCCTTAGTCCTGCCCTAGCCAATACCCTTCCAACTTCCAATATTACCTTCAGGATTTCTACTTCTTTTTGAAAAGAAAATCTACAACTTTAAATCTGGAATTCAGCCCCCTCACTCATTAAAAAACAAAAAAAAAGAAAGAAAAGAAAAAGAAAGAAAGCAGAGGAAACAGTAGAGAAAGGAAAGGGTTGTAGAGATTGTAGTGATAGAGTCAGTTTTTGTCTGTTTTAGCTGTCTGCTTTAAGGATGAAGTTGTTTATCCACACAGTGCATACAGGTGCTCAGAAGACAGAAAATGTTACATTTCTTTAATGAGTAACCATTAAACACATCAGCTTATCCTGCCTTCAGCACATGACTGTCTACCATTAAGCAAAACTCTGAGCTTGACTGAAAATTCACACCTCTTTGTTGTTGTCACGCAGACTTTTTTCCTCTAATCTGTGCAGCTTGGAGGTTCTTGAGCAGACCTTTCTTGTTTTATATTACTTTAAACCTCTAATTTCCACTTTAATAGATCTACCTCAGCTTTGATTCTGACATTCTTTGTATCAATTCTACACATCTGAGGAATTTGACATTCAAGTCAATGTCATGCACAGGACAGGCTCTTTTATGTTGAAGGTTGTGCAGCTGGAAGCCAGTGGCACAGCAGAGATGGCTCCAGGATTTTGGAGTCTGGTACTTATTATTCCTTTTCCAGAAATCAGGTTAATGGCATCTACTTTCAGGATGATTGCTGAAATTCCAAGTACTGAAAAAGCCAAGAAAAATAGTGGCTGGAAATCTAGTTGGTCTCTAGTAGATATTGCTCAAATTAGTGAACCAGATGAATCTGCACTTAAATTGTTCTAGTTCATAGACTGGTCTTTTTTTTGTAAAGGTTTCATGAAAGCAAAGTTTAATCAAGTGCCTTGCTAAAACCAGACTCTAAGTTTTCCTTGTGATTTATGAGAGTAACCAATCACTTCCAACTCCTAGAAATACTGACCACTGCCCCTGCCCAAGTGTTGCTTGCTTGTCTTTAATTTTACCAGAGATTGATGTCAAACTGGACTATAAAGCTAGGAATTCTATTCATTTTCTCCTGTATTTAGCATTAGAGACTAACATTTGGCAAATTTGTGTGAGCAACTGCAGCTTCTTGAGACCTTCTTCTCATAGGATTTTGGGGGACTCTCGGGACGTTCCTGTGCTCACAACCCCAGGTTCTCTTGGGTGCCAGAGTCTGAGTGACTGGAATAGGAAGGCACAGGCAGTCTGTCTTCAGCTGGTTCCTCAGTTCTCTCTCGTCTTCCATCCTTTCCAGCTAAAGCTCACAAGGCAGGAAGACAGCTGCTTGCTTTTTCTAACACATCACCTGCCTTTTGGGTTCTAGGACCCTGTTAACTAGTGCCCATGTCCACATCATGTGCACAGTGAAAACTATGCACCCAATTGGGGTGTTGGTAAGTTCAAAGTGTTGGTAGTAGTATAAACTCTAGACAGTGTGTGGTATGGAAACACTATATTTTAAGAATTAATTCTTTAAAATGAAGAGTGACAAAATCACATGTTTTTCACAAGAGGTTGAAGGTAACAGATCCATGAAGCAAAACTGCAAGACACAGGGATGTCACCAGAGTCTTGGGAAGTAAAGTGTATGTCCTCTCTGGAGCTATCTTCATCAGAACATTTGTAGGCATTTATCTGTGTCCAAACACATCTACTCTCTGGCCTTTGTATAAGAACGCCCTGAACAAAGGAGAGCAGAGTGAAATCCACTGCATACTCTCAGCATCTAACACACTGTAGACACCAGGTATGTGGCTAGTGACCATACTTTAATAAACACTCAAATGCTTTGATGTAGGGAAATGTTCTGTGTCAAAGAAAAGGGAAATGGGCTTCTACTAGTAATGAACGTTCTCACTAGGCAGACAATACTTATGGTTTCAATGGTCCAGACTCCACTGCTTGGTGCTTCTGGAGCAGGGTCAGGGGAATTCTGGGAAGTCTGTAAAAAGGAGCTGGATCTCCCCCATCTTTGAAAATAGCCTGTAGTATAGTTAGGGAAGTAGGGAGAGGGTGCTAGGTACTGACAGGGAGATGGGGTGCTCCAAGTTATGGACTAGAAGGACTAGAAGACACAGGAGGACATGGATCCTGGGAACAGGGCAGCTCCAAGGAGAAATGGGAAAACCAGTGCTTTTAAACATGTTTCAGTGAACCTTCTCTCCCCTGAAATACTGTACCATCAGCCACAAGCAGCAGGAGATGTGCTAAGTCCTTAGAAGAAGTATCAGGTATGCATTATGAAAGAATTGTTAAACCTTAAATAGAAAATTTTTCTGAGTTCTTGGTCTCTGACCTGGAGTCCAAGTGCATTTGAATCCTGAGTTATCCTGTGCCTCCAAATAAGAGTGACGTTGCTTTTCAGTGTTCAGTTCAATTAGACTGCTGTCTGGAAGCTTAGCCATGCTTGGTACTCAATCCCTTCTTGTTATTTGCACCTCCTACTTGTTCTAAAGTATCTGAATTGGTTTCACTTTGTAACATAATGCCTAAAATTGAATTTAGAGAGGAAGAAAAAAAACTTCTTTGCTGTCTTGTGAGTGAATGGTGCTTGAGAATCCCATGGCTAAAAGGCATTGTGATGTAAGATAATCTTATCACATGTATATGCAACACATGTGATTCGAGGGGCCTTTAGGATTGGGTCTGAGATTCTAGATCATTCTTTCTTAAGCAATTGGTGAGAAGCTACATCTCATTTTGTTCCAGGGCTGTCTTAGTTAGGGTTCCCTTTGCTGCAACTAAACACCATGACAAACAAGCAAGTTGGGGATGAAGGTTTTATCCAGCTTACACTTTACATTGCTGTTTATCACCAAAATGGTCAGGTCAGGGATTCAAGCAGGGAAGAAACCTGGAGGCAGAAGCTGATGCAGAGGATTGTGTGTGTGTGTGTGTGTGTGTGTGTGTGTGTGTGTGTGTGTGTTTGCTTCCCATGACTTGCTCAGCCTACTTTTCTTGAAAAACTCAGTACTATCAGACCAGGGATGGCACCACCCACATGGGCTGGGCCCTCCCACAAATTGAGAAACTACCTTATAGCTGGATCTCATGGAGGCATTTCCTCAACAGAGGCTCCTTCCTCTCTGATGACTCTAGCTTGTGTCAAGTTGACAGAAAACCAGGCAGTACACGGACATATTTTATTCCCACCACAGACTCAGGGTAAGTGGCCAGGTAAAGTCCCATGTCACCCAGAGTAAAGCCTGAAGCTAAGGGCAACAGTGCCTGCTTAAATGACATGACAAGTGAGAGAGGTTTTGAGCTGATAAAGGACACACCACAATTCTAACTTCCAGCTCCAGAATTGCTGCTGACAATCCTAGATTGCATGTCTTTTGATAATTATAATCTTAAGATATCCATCACTTAAAATAATGAATAATTTGATGATCCCAAGTTTAGGAGAAACTCCAGAGGAGAAGGGGAACAGCTATGCTCCAAAGCAGGTCTAGATCCTTGGCACAGACAGCCTCCCTCGATTTTCATCATGTTTGAGGTTCAGCCTCCTCTGTTTACAATAAAATCAAAACACTTGGTTTCCAAGGAGCAGGCTTGCAGGATCTCAGACATTGTCCCGGCACTTAGCAATGCCGTTTTCTCTACTAACACTGAGAAGCTGAGGGCATGGGAGCTGTCTCATAGAGTACACTCGATCTGTGCTTGAGGAGCTGTAGGCTGTTGATGAGGAAACTCTATGGTGCTCGCTGGCTATTTATGTATTTATGTACTTTCTAGCTTTTACTTTTTGGTGGAGTCTGTTGGTTTAATTTTGTCATTCAATCCTTTTGTAAATGTATAGTCTAATTGAGTGATTCTTTTATTCCGAGAGCAAAGACCGCCCATTTAAAATTGAAATTACATGGATCTTACAAAAACAACAAACAAAAATTTTGTATATATTATTAGAAGACAAATAATGGCAAACATGTTACAAACTCAGTGACATAGTTTTTAAACAGAACTTAGGTAGTGTGTGTGTGTGTACATTGTGTACATGTCCCAGAGATAGACACTGGGTCTTGTCTTCAGTCACTTCCTACCTTATTTTTTGAGACAGCTTCTCACTGAGCCTGGAGCTCACAGGTTTAACTAGACAGACTGCCCAGCAAGCCCCAGGACTCTAGTCTCTGCCTCCCCAGTGCCAGGAGACCAAGTACACCTTTATCACGCCCTCCTTTGTTATGTATGCGGTACTAGCATTGAACCTGGGTCCTCACAGTTTCACGGCAAGAACTTTTACTCACTGAGCCCTCTCCATAGTTCCTTCAAGTATGTTTTCTTTAAAGATGAATTAGCACTTTATTAAGTATATTTACATTGAAACTGATGCTGTATAAGTCTGTATGCACAGAATGTATGTGTGTGCGTGTGTGTAGATTTGCATTAATTCAAGACAGAGCCCATTTTATAGCTATAACTTGAAGTAGATGGCCTCATAGAAACATGTGAAAGGTTTAGAGTATGATATAAAATGGGACAACAATAAGCCAACCTAGAGTTAATGTTGGGCCTTTGGAACCCTTCTGCCTGTTCACCTACCTGACAGATTTTAGCTGTGTTCTCTTAATTATTGTTTTTTAGATAATGTTTCCTTGTGTGTAGTCCATGATAGTGTCAAACTCTGAATTCCATTGCTTTGTCTCCTGAGCTGTGGGATTTCCACTGTCACCATGACCACTTTTATTAGGTCATTTTAAGCAAACAGCACTAGTAACTTTGGTTTATTGGCCTCTGCCCTTTTCTATATCATTTATACCCTTCTTACTTGGGATTCACTTTTTCTGTTTTAGCTTTAGGTGAAAGTTATGTAACCAATTTAATTTGCTTTTTTACAAGGATTAAAATCTACATAATTTATTTTACATTTAAAGGTTCATTTCAGAATTTTAATATATTGTAGCTTTTATTGGGCTGAAAATATATTTAATTTCCTTTACAATCTCATCTTCATCTCATGGTCAATTTAAAAATGATTAGTTTCCAAATATTTGGGACTTTTGTGGATACTTTATTATTTTTAAAACTTTAATACTAGGGCAAGTGGGAACTATATTCTGTAGAATTTCAAGCTTTGGAGTCTGTTAGAGTCTCCCATATTTGGTCCACCCTGATGAATGACCCTTAAGCATGTGGCAGGGATGCCTTAGTTATGTGTACTCTGCTCCATCAGTGACAGTTGACCCAGGCTGGACATGAGGTTTAAAGTGTAGTTCTTCGTTTTGTCTCTGGATATTCTACCCATTTCTGTTTAAGCAATATAAATCTCCAAACTATGCTTGTGACTTATTTTCCCTTTTAGCTCTGCCAAGTTATGGTTCTTCATGTATTTTCAAGGTATTAGTCACACACATATTTATGCTTAAACTACACCTCTTATAAACAGGAGAGACATTTAAAGATGAATTTTAGGTTCACAGAATAATTCAGCAGGAGATAAGGAGTCCTCACACATCCCTGACTGCATCCATTTACCCAGCTTCCCAGGCTGTCAGCACCCCATGCAGTGACACGTGTGTTTCACAAGATGCAGCTGTGTTGCAACATCATGACCACCCAACGTTCACACTTTATATCAGGGTTCACTCTTGATTTTATATAATTCATGTTTTTTGACAAATGTATAATCATGTATACCCATCATGATAGCGATAGCAACATACAGAATACTTTCACTGTCTCCAATATCACCTGTGTTCAACCTGTCCATCCTACATGCCTCCACTATGCCTGGAACTCTGTCTTTTTACTATCTCCATAACTCTGCCCTTTTTTTTCCCTAAAAATTCCATAGAGTTGGAGTCATACATGGTCTTTCAGGCTGGCTTGATAACACATTTCTTTTTAATACTGAATACTATCCCATGACCTAGATGGACCACAGTGTATCCATTCATCAACTGAAGAGTGTCCTGGTTGTTTCTAAGCAATTATGTAAAAGACATTGGAGAGATTTATTCTCCAATGGATTTTATGTGGACCTACATTTTGAGCTCATTTGGATGAATGCCAAGCAGTGAAATCACTGGATCCTGTAGTAGGCGTGTGTTTACTATGTGAGAAGGTGCTAAACTGCTGTCCAAGGTGATGACGTTGTTTTATAGTTCCACCTGCACCGCACAGTATTCTGTCCCACATCTCTGCTCCCATCTGCTGCTGTTTGGACTGTTCACTGTTCTACTGGTTATGCTGCATCTTGGTGCTCTTCTAACTTGCATTTCCCTAGTGATATGTGATGATGATGATTTTCTTACGTGCTTACTTGCCTTCTGTGTGTCTTACTCAGTACGGTGATATTTTGTGCATTTTGGTTAGATTGTTCAGCTTTTTATTGAGTTTTAAGAGTTTTTTGTATATTTGGATTGTAGTTGTTTTTTTGTTTTGTTTTGTTTTGTTTGTTTGTTTGTTTTGTTTTTCGAGACAGGGTTTCTCTGTGTAGCCTTGGTTGTCCTGGAACTCATTCTATAGACCAGGTTGGCCTCAAACTCAGAAATCCACCTGCCTCTGCCTCCCAAGTGCTGGGATTAAAGGCGTGTGCCACCTCTCCCTGGCTGGATTGTAGTTCTCAATCAAAGCTTTTATAGTGTTTTCTCCAAGTCTATGGCTGGTCTTCTCATTTTATTAAAGTGTCTTTAAAGAGCAGAGCTTTTAATTCCAGTGAGGTCAAACATCTTTCCTAAGTTATGCCTTTAATGTTAGACCTAGAAGGTCGCCACTAAACCTGAAGCTATGTATAGGGTTTTGTTTTTTGTTTTTTGGGTGTTTTTTTTTTTATGCTGTGATAGGTGTATTAGGTTTTAAGTATACAAAAATTTCTGAGTTAATTTGATTTTGTTTGTTTGCATGTGTACATTCATGTCTTAGATCATTTGTTGAAGACTGCTTTCTCCATTTATCTACCTTGGCCTCAAATCAGTTAGCTATATTTGCTCAATTCGTATTTTACTTTATTTATCTACTTATTTTTATTTATCCATATACTTGAAGAAAACTATTTTTTCATCTGTGAGTGGTTATCAGTTGGAGATAGCTTCTGGGCTAGCATGGGGTCTTGTATCCACTTCTCCTCTCAGCACTGTCACCTTGTCTGGTACAGACCTGTTGCAGGCCATCCGCATGCTACCACAGTCTCTGTGGATTAATATATGCATCAGTCAGTCATGCTGTGTTTAGAAGGCCTTGTTTCCTGGGATTTTAGTTTTTGAGTAACGATAATTTGTTTGAAACTAGGAATTTTAATCTGTTTTTTCTTGTGTGGAAGGTGGCCAGCTCTTTGCTTTAGCTGTCCTTTTGAATCGGTGGTGCTGGAGGCTGAACGGTTCATACAATATTGGAGACTAACATGAAGCTGTTCCTCCAGCCCTTTCTTTGTATACAACCTTTATAAGACATGGTAAAAGTTTCCTAAGCAGGCTGCAAACTCCACATCTTTCCTCTGCTTCCTGAGTACAAGCATCACTAGGCCTGGCTCACTTTCATTTTCAGTAGTCAATCTATTTCTCTCCTCCTCCTCCTCCTCCTCCTCCTCCTCCTCCTCCTCCTCCTCCTCCTCCTCCTCTTCCTCCTCTTCCTTCTCCTCCTCCTCC
>NW_021604613.1:2294139-2330128 GCF_004785775.1 Grammomys surdaster
CCTTCCTTCCTTCCTTCCTTCCTTCCTTCCTTCCTTCCTTCCTTCCTTCCTTCCTTCCTTCCTATGCTCTCCCCTTCTCATCTCTGGGTCTAAGGCATCTAGTGCTTCACAGCTTGGATATTAAATAATATCTTCTTAGTGGTTCCCTCTCATTTTTCAGATTTTATTAAGTCCCTGGATTACTCACTTCAGATGCTGTACCTCTTTGTTCCTCCATTTCTCTTTTGTCTTAATTATACAATGTTAATTTTGCTAGTGAGATTCCGTTTAATCTTCATAATCACTTTTCCTTTATGTTTTTGAACATATTTAATTAGCTATTCAAAAGTTTGGATAAGTTATTTTAAATTCTGTTAATTATCAAATGTTGTGGCATTTGGGGGTATAGCAGTGTGCTGGCTAGTTTTGTGTCATCTTTACACAAACAAAGGTCATTTGAGAGGAGTGATCCTCAATTAAGAAAATGCCTCCATAAGCTTGCTTGGTCTGTAGGCAAGCCTGTAGTAATTTTCTTAATTAGTAATTGATGGGGGAGGTCCAGCCCCATCAAATGGGTGGTGCCATTTCAGGCTGGTGGTCCTGGGTTTTATAATAACAAGGATTGAACAAGTCATGAAGAGCAAACCAGTAAGCAGCACCCCTCTGCAGCAGTGTCTGTCTCCACATTTCCTCCGTTTGAGTTACTGTCCTGACTTCAATGAAGGACTACGATGTGGAAGTATAAGCCAAATAAACACTTTCCTCCCCAACTTGCTTTAGATCATAAGGTTTCATCATAACAACAATAACCCTAACTAGGACAAACAGCTACCTTTTTTCTTGACCATAGGCCATTTTCTGACTTCTCTGCATGACTTGCAATCTTTTTATTTTTATTGGATGTTGCTTATTGTGAATATGTTGAATGGAATCTGGATTATGTTATCGTTATTTAGATGGCAATTTTATTCTTAATGTGAGCCTACTTCTGCTTTCCCCACATCGATGCCCGGCTGTCCCCTTTTATAATGAAGTGTTACTGGAATGTGACTTTCTCACTTATTTGTGTGTTGCCTATGGATGCTTCTGTGCTATAATCACAGACATGAGCACTTAAGACATATGCTGTATGTGTGCCTCATTCTGTTCAGACTGCTTCAACCAAATACCATAGACTGCTTATAAACCACAGGAACACACTTCTCACAGTTGTATGCTGGAAGGACCATTTCTGTCACCAGCAGGTCAGAGTCTGCAATCGAAGAGCTCTGATTCACAGATGGCACCTCTGTGCTTCATCCTCTCACAGCAGTGACAGGCCAGGAATTTGAGGTTTCTTTATGAGAGCAGTATTATTCCAATACTATTTCCCAGAATCCCCACTTTAAATACTGTAATGTGAGGAATTACACGTCAATATGACATCTGGGGAAAAGGACACAAGCACTGCCTAAAGTCATGGCTCAGAAATTTAAGCCATGTACAGCCTAGTTCCTTAAGACCTTTGCCAAACCTTGCTCTTGGTACTTACTCTTTTGAGAACTGTCTGTTCAAGTGCCAGACCCATATATATATTTTTTTTTTGATTCCTTGGCGTTTTGGCCTTCTTTTTATGTTATGCTTATTAACCTTCTGTCTGATGTATATTTGGAAGATTCTCCCCTCTCCATGGGCTTCTTCTTCACTCAACTGTCTCTTTAGCTGCACAGATATTCTTTAGTTTTATGAGGCCCCACTTGTCAATTGTTGGCCTTAATTCCTGGGCAAACTGAGTCCTACTCAGAAAGTCCTTTCCTACCCTTATACCTTGTGTGGTAATGCCTATGCTTTCTTCTAACAGTTTTAGCATTTCTGGTTTTAAATGCAGGTCTTTGATTCAATTTAAGCTAATTTTTATGTACATGATAGATACTAGTCTGACTTCATTCTTTTGTATGTGGACATCAGTTTTCTCAGCATAACTTATTGATATTGCTGCCTTTTCTCCAGTGTTTGTTTTTGGCCTCTTTGTCTTTGTCAACTATCAGATGGTTAACGTATGACAAAGAGGCCAAAAAGACTATGTTTGGGTCTTTTGTTTTGTACATTGGTCTATATATATATGGTTTTGTGCTGGTACCAGGGTGCTTTATTAATAATGCTCTATAATATTTTGAAATGTGGAAGGGTAAATACCCTAGCACTGATAGTTTTGGTTAGGATTGCTTTGGCTATCTGGAGTCTTCTCTGGTTCTGTATGAAGTTTTGAATGCACCCCCCCCCCAACTTGGAGGACTGCTGTATGTATTTTGATTGGGATTTCATTGTTGAGGTATGTTTTCTCTAGTCCTAGTCTCTTTAGGATTTATCATGAAAGCATGTTGTATTTTCTCAAAATTTTTTCCCTGTATCTATTGAGATTATATGATTTTAAGCCAACTTATATTTTTTAATTATATTTACTGTCTTATGTATGTTGAATCATTCTGAATTTCTAGGATTAAGTCAACTTGATCCTGGATGGTTGATGATCTTTTTGACATGTGTCTGTATTCTAGTCACAATTATTTTATTGTGTTTTTCAGAGAAGTTGATCTGCGGTTTTTAGTTTGTTTGTGGTTTTGTTTTGTGTGTTTACTTGGTTGAGTATTTGGGTAACACTGACTCCATAGGAAGGAATCTGGAAGTGTTCCATCAGTTGTTATTTCTCCTTCTCCTCCTCTTCCTTCTCCATTTAATTTAAGTATTAGCTGTAGATTATTGAAAATAAAATAGAATTCTGCTTTTAGTTCATTTGGCCTGGGTGGTTTTTTTCTTTTCCCCTTCCTTTCTTTCTTCCTTATCTTTCTTTTTTCTTTCTTTCTCTCTATTTTTGTCAGAAAGCTTATTACTACTATTTCAGTTTATTTGTTGTGTTTTGGGTTGTTAATCTCTCTAAGGTTTAACTTTGATGTGTTGATGTATTGAGAATTTGTTTTAGATTTTCCAACTCGATGGAGTGCATGTTTTAAAAATATTCTCTTACAAGATTTTCATTATTCATTTCTGATCTTTTTTTTTTTTTGGTAAGTTGGGCGAAGAGTATGTCAATCTTGTTTATCGTTTATTGTTTCGAAGAAACAGTTCTTAGGTTCATTAATTCTTTATATTGTTTTTATTTCATTAATTTTTGCTTTTTTACTATTTCTTGCTGACTACTGAATTTGCGTTTTTCTTTTGTTTTTCTAAATTCTTGAGTTGTAGCAAGTAATTTATTTGTTTTTTTTTAAATGTAGGAATATACAGTTAAAATAGTTCCTTGAAGAACTATTTTTAATGTATCCCAAAGATTTTGTTGTGTTTTTATTTTCATTTAGTTTCATAAATTTAAAAAAAAATTGTCTTGATTTCTCTTTTGGCCAGTTCATCATCCACTGTGTTGTTTAAATTCCATGAGCTTTGCATTTACTCCAAATTTGTTTGCTCTCAGTTTTAAGTTTTATTGTATATTAGTCAAATAGGACACATGGAAATTATCTTTTTCTGAATTTAAGATTTGTTTTAAATTCTAGGATGTAGTATATTTAGAGAAGCTTCCAGAGGTTGCTGGATAGAATACATATTTTTTTAGTGTTTAGGTAGAATAACCTATACACATTAGGTCCATTTGATTTAAAAATAAATGTCTGAGGTTTTCTATATTTTTGTTCAGATCAAATATCTATTGGAGAAAATGAGTTATTAAAATTACCTACTACTATTGGATTGGTATTAATCAGTCTTTAATTTCAGTATGCTTTTAATGAAACTCGGTGCACCAGAGTTTGGAACATGCATGTTTAGGATTGTAATGTTTTCTTAGTTAATTGTTGCCTTGATTAGGAATTAAATACCCTTTGTCTCGTCTAATTAGGTTTTAAGTCTGAGTTTGTCAGATGTTTAGATGGCAACTCCTGTTTCCTTTTGGTCTCACTGCTTGGAATACTTTTTCCACCCTTTCAATTCAAAGTGGTTCTTAAAACTGAGTTTCCTATAAACGACAGAAGCATGGATTTTGTTTCTTAATCTACCCTGTTAGCCTATGTATTTTGATTGTAGAATTGAGTCCATTATTTTTTCAAGTTATTATTCAAATGTATGTATACAGCAGCCTATTTTCTGTTTAAACAGCAAGTATGAATAAGATGAAGATAATATGGTTAAAGAAAGCTTAATAGTAAGGATCAGGGATTGGCAAACACTTCCTGCCAAGGACCGACCAGTAAGCATTTTAGACTTTGCAGGTGCAAGCTACTCTAACTATGCAGGCTCACCATTGTTAGCAAAACTTAGCCACACACAACTCAGGAGTTGTGTTCTGGTCAACTTTCTTTATAGAAACATGGTTTTCTGGTTTGTTTGTTGTTTGTTTGTACCTTCCTGAGGCAGAAGTGCCTGCCACAGCCTGCACAGCTTTGGGCATTTGGCAGTAGGGAATGAAGAAATGACAGACACACATACAGAAAAGCTAGGGTCAAGTGAGATACCTTCTACACATATGGCCAACATCCTTATTCCAAGCAAGGGAAGCCCTTGCCATTTCCTTGAGTCTAAAGCACTGGGTTCCTTGACAGCAATGTTCCCAACTTGAATGCTCATTGAGACTGAGGTGCACCCACTGTTCACAGATGGCACCACTAAAGAAAACAGGGAATAAAAAGGCCCAAATTTCAAATGGTTACTTTGAAGCACTGTTTCTCAACTTAGAAGCTGCAACCCTTTTGGGGATTGTCAAACTACTTTTCACGGGAGTCGCATATCAGATATTTATTGACTTACATAACACTAGCAAAATTATAGTTATGAAGTAGCAGCAAAAATAATTTTATGTCACCACAACATGAGGAATTGTATTAAATTACAAAGGCTGAGAACCATTGTTTTAAAGAATTGACTTTATAGCCTGGTTGAATGCAACGGTACTCCTACCCACACAAGAAGCGAGCCGCAGAGAAGGGAGGGGAGCAAGAAAAACAGCAAACCTGAAAAGCAGGAACTTGTTGGAGGGATTTGGTGGTTTGATGGGATAAAGGAGTTAAGAGGGTAACAGGGAGAATATAATCAAAAGTACTTTATATATGTATAAACTGTAAAAGAATTAAAAGGGAAAAAAAATAACAGGTTGTGGGAATTCAGTCCAAGAATGACCCCTTGCTAATGTAAAATTTTATTTCATTTAGTTTTATAAATTTTTCAAGAGCTTGGAAAAAAAAAGTTTGAATGTCCTGACATTCCTGAGTGGTTTTTCCAGCTTTGGCTGCTAAGGTTGTTTGTTGAGCACTTCACTTTTCTTTCAAGGGACTAAGAGCTTCTACATTGCACAGAACCTTACAGTGAAAACTCCCTTCTCTTAACAGGTAAACACAAGACGTGAAGAGTAGTGAAAGGGACCAGTGCTTGCCCCAGGCCCTGAGAGGAGGGAGGCTGGGTCAAGCCCCTGTGGACAGCCTGCACTGCTTCCCAAAGATGCTCTTGAAGTAGTCCTCACTAACACGGCTTGCCTTCACCTGCCATCATGGGCTGCATGAAGTCAAAGGAACCGTTCCCATTTCCTACCGCGTTAGACATGGACAAGCTGCATGAGAGTGAAGAGGCCTTTATGCCAGATGACAGCTGTCACTACAGGACGCCTTCTCCAGATGAACAGCAGCAAGTCCAGGCAGTGAAGAAACCCCCAGAGCCCGGTGCTGTGATTGGTGCCGTGATCCTTGAATTTGCAGACCGTCTGGCCAATGAAATTGTGGAGGATGCTTTGCAGCAGTGGGCATGTGAAAACATCCAATACTACAACATCCCATACATTGAGAGTGAGGGCTCTGACACCACCATTGACTGATGATACTCAACTGTGCTCTGGATGTAGTCGGTGCTAGTTAAATACATACGTTTTCAAATTGCAACTGGATGTTAAACCACGTCTGTGATTAGTGTAGGGATGCATATGATGAAATATAATTTTAAGTAGTTCTACTATTTTAACATCAATGTATATCTACTTGATCTCAAATTTTGGTCACAGAAAGCCTGAAAAGAGGTCTTGTGCCACCCAGCCATTAGCTATCTGTCATACCATGCTCTTCCTGGGGCAGGAATGACATCACCAAAGAAAATGTTGAATAAGAAGTGCTCAAGTTCCAAGTGGTTATTTTAAGGGGTTACTTTAAAATGACTACTTTTGTTAATTTATACAAAAAAAAAAAAAAGAAAAAAGCAAGGAACAGAACTCCAGCCCTAGTGAACACACACATAGCATCCCTGTAGTCAAGACCATCAAGACCATTTGTGTCAGGGACTACCCACTTCCTGATACCTGGAACCTGCCATTAGAAAACCACCAGTGGAGAGGGCTGCCTTGAGTGTCCTTCTTAGTAGGAAATCTATTTTTGTAGATGGAAAGGGTAGCAACCACCCTTAGTCTCAGGGTCATGCCACAGCTGTTACTGGGTGATTTAAACTTTGCATGTTACAGCCATCTTTAAAAGATAATTTATAGAAGTCATAATAGTTTATCACATTGAAAAAGAAGCTCTTTGGTACCTTTTATTCAGTAAATCTTAAAAATGACAGAAATCTAGTCTGCAAGGTGAAAATTTGAGCCTGGTTTTCATGGCTAACTATGTATAAAGTCTCACTACAGTGTTAGTACAGGGGTGGATATGTAGATGGTAAAAGAGGACTTACTCCTCCCAAAGGAAGCACCTGGGTGGGATTTAGTAGTCACTCGTGCCCTCAGAACCCTCTTAGCCACATATTCTCCTCCTGAATGGAGAACATGTGTGGGTTTTAGCAGTTATGCATGGCCACAGAGTACTTCAGCCATATTGTAGAAGTGTTAAAACTAGGCATTTACAGAACTATCATATGCTTTATGTTTTAAATCTTAACTGTTAAAAGCTCAACAGTAACAGAAGACTTAGATCAAGTCAATAGAAGAGGACTGAGTGCCTAGAATTATCACCAAGCTGTGGTAAACACCAAGCAAAAAGAAATGGGGTCCATCTATACCAATCCTGCAAGGATACAGTTTATCAGAATTCTTGAAATCCAAAGCCATTGGTGTCATTGTGAGCTAAATAAGCATTTGACTTTATCCATCATGAGAAATGTTGCCTCTAGTTTTACAGTAGTACATTGGAACATATGTCAAACAGTGTGAATTCTCCAAGTTTTAGGAGCAGAGAGGTTGTTAAAATGAGTGACAGCCATCATTCAGTTTCCTTCCAGACACCTGCTTATTCTGTTAGTTTCAATAAACCCTGGGAGTCCCAGTGCTCTACCACACACAGTGCCCCACTACACTGGCAACTAGACAGCTTACAGAACTGCAACAAGCCCTCCTACTCCTATGTCTTCCACAAGTATAATCTGTAGTTCATAGAGCAGTGCAGTTTCCAATGTCTATACTGATGATTCAGGCAAAAACTCCTAGGTCATGATGTTTCACATTCAATTGGTTTCTCATACGAAGACGTCTATTGCAAAGTTTCTTGCTATTTAACAAATATAATTAAGAATATAAAATAATATATATGTTGGTCAGAACATGAAGACATAGTCTACACAGAGATATTGGCAAGTGAGTATGGGTTGAGTATTTCAACTTCAGGTTTCTTCTTTGTCCAAGGGTAGAGCCTGCCCAGTCTACATCTAGCTAGAGGTCAGCTCTCTGCTGCCTGCTGCTCCTATGTTTCACAACTATAGTTTAAGCAATTATGATGATCATTTTCTTCATGAAAGTAAGGACCGTCCCCTCACTCTGATGCAGGCGAATATATATATATATGCACACACATATTCTAAGAGACCTACTTTAAAATATATAAGAACTGTATATCAGCCCATGATCGAGGAACAACAAGGCTTACACAGTAAGTACTGGATAAACTGTGTGGTAAAACAATTGAACAAACTTTATACCACACGAGATAGTATCAGGATATAGTTTAGCCTTGATGAGAATTAGGAATCTATCATGAGGAATCAGCCCTCTTTCATGCCTTTATATTCAAATAACAGCCTCATTTGAGATCTTTCATTAAGGAGGAGTGGAGTGAGAAGGAAGGACCCATAAACAGAACACTGAACAACTCCTTAGCTACTGGACAGGGACATGTGAAACATCAGTCTTAAGGCACATGACCTCCCAGTGGCAACTGCAGAAGTAGATCAGTGGAGGAAAACATGGCCAATTCCTTACTTACTGAGACTCAGAACGCCAGTGCGCTTACTGCCCACCCTGTGTCTCGTTGGTACTGCTGCCTTTGATTACAGGCCTTGGATGCTAGAATGCTCCCGTCTTAGCTGCCTTACCAGTTCTTTACCATCTACCTGTGCTCATTATCGCTTAAAGCACAATTCTGAAGGAGACAAACATGATTATCTTAGGCCCAAAGGAATTTTTATCAAAAAATTCCTCAAGTACTGAAAGTGTACAGAAATCACATGATACGTACATCCTAATTAATCACTCTTGGCATTTGGTGAAATGGGACAGTACACTTCTGAATTATATTATTTTGGAAACCAGAAGATAGACATGATAAATGATGTCACAGAACAGTAATGTACCTGTACTATCGGTACAAATACAGCATCTATCTAAAATGACCCAGCAAGCCAGGTGTTTCCTCCTTCAAGCCATAAACACCAGCTGTAAAGAATTAGCTGTCACTTTAGTCCCAAAACTCAAGTTTTGTTGGCAAACTCCCTTCACTGGAGGAGTTAACTCTGAAGTGGGAATACATATTTTTCCCAAATATTTTTGTGAAAATGGTTTTGTTGTTTTTTGTTTGTTTTGGATTTTTTTGGTAACTATAATAAAAGTCTAATTGCAATTATCTGTCAGTCCTCATTTAATCGAAGCAAATACTTTTTGGTGTGGTTCCACTGATGTTTCACATAAAGGTTCTATTCTGTATTGCTAACAAATACAGAATATTTTGTATTGTTCATATACAAAGTGAGTGAAAGTGTACCTGTACAGACAAGCCCTTGGGCTATTAAGGTCTAATCTAGGAGTGTTGAGAACTAAATGTAAAACGTGGTCAATACCATAGCACTATTTCAGACATGCTCCTAACGTGTGGAGGAAACGTCCTGTACGACAAGTAGACAAGGAGCTGAGACCATGTGAAATCAACGCCCTCTGGGACGGGGCCACCGCCGGCATGCGGGATGAGGTGCAGGCACAAGCCCACTGCTCCGTTCAGTTCTGTTCTTAACTCTCTTATTTTTTAGGAGCCTGGGATGAAGGAGAAATTATAACAAGTTAAAAATTAAATGATTAGCTGACTCTAATATAGAAATCATTCTGACTTAGAAATATAAGGTCTTCAGTCTGGAATTCTCTGATGTTTCTTGCATACCTTAAATGTTCTGTCAGGGGCTGGAGAGATGGCTCAGTAGGTTAGAGCTCTGGCTGCTCTTCCAGAGGACCTGAGTTCAGTTCCCTGCACACACATGACAACTCATAATCACCTTTAACTCGGGATCGTGTTGTCTTATGGCGCTGCAGGCAGATGGTGCAAATGTACGTGCATGCAAATTCTGTCAACTTTTAATTACTTTGATTCCTCATTTTTTCCAAGTTAGCAGATACTGCCAATAAGAATAGTATTTTCATTTCTACCTGGGGAACTGGTTCTGATGACTGGGAAAAGGCTGAGGATTAGTATAAAGCATTCTGGAGAACTTTATACAACCTTTTTTTTTTTTTTTTTGCATGAGATTTTTAATGTTTACAAAGTAATTCTTCTGCTACAGTATTGTTTTAAAATACATTCATGTTTAAAGAAGGAAAATTTATAAAGCATTAACATGTCCCCTCCAAATTTCAGGGTCTTTATTTTTGATAATCTGTACATAAGTTGGTTAATTAATATATGAACTAGAAGTAAAAGTTACCATTTTAATGAGAAATAAACTCAAGATTCTCTGGAGCTCTTGAAAATTTCTTATAAACCAGGGACCAGCAAACTATTTCTGATGAAGATCACAGTAGAAACTTAGACACCTGAGGTGCTGCGGGTCATAACGCCTGTGCCATGGCCACTCCAAGCAGCCATAGAGAACAAGCTCTGCTACACTGTAGGAAGTTTCCATAAAACATTGGTGTTTGAACTTCAGTTGTTATATCATGAAAAGTTATAAACATTGGTGCTTAAACTTTGGGCAACCATTGTATTATGAATTCCCAATCATTTAAAAATGAGAAAACCATTTCCAGCTTGCAGGCTGCATGAAAATGGGCAAGATGCCTGGCCTAGCTTCTGTGCTGTTAGGTATGCTGATGCTTGCTCTAAAATAAACCTCAGAATTTCAAATCATTGCTTCCCAGAGATTTAAAATAACTATTCAAATCTTCATCAGTAACATCTTTTAGATCAGCTGGTTTCCATTTTGGAGTCTGGTCTTTGTCAATGAGAACTGTCAAAAGAAGGTAGAGACATTAGCACATCTTTTTTCTGCTATTACCAGATTTAATTACTGAACTAACAACTGTATCTTACTAGGCATATTTTTCTACAGCACATTTTTTTTTCTGCAAAGTTTATGATTTAATAAAACTGAGTGAACTAATCTGGCAGCTCAAACATTCCTCTCCTATCCTCAGACAAAACTATAAATGAAACCTCCATGTTACAGATAGCTAAACACAGCATTGGTGCAGGTAAGAGGGCAGGGCCAGCCTTTTAACCAGGTTTTGAGAGGAAAATTAATTACTTGAGGTAAAGGAAAGGAGATTTTATACATAAATGTAGACATCACCCTTCTGTGAAATCCTCTAGTATAGGGAGCTCTGAACTAAAACAACTACCACCAGACCATGTTAGGTAATCACCAAATCCACTCATGTTTCAGTGTAGACATCACTCAGGCTAGCCACAATCTACCCCCGAGGATTCTAAGTGTGAGTCAATCTATAAGCACTTACAAAATAAAGACAATGCCTATTTTCTAGTGCTAGTGCACTACAGTTACACGCATGCTATTCAAGAGCCTGGATGAAGGGTATGCAGAAGTTCCATACTGTTCCTCACAAGTACATGTGATCTATAAGTACGCGTGTATCTACACTTGAAAACAGTGAGGAAAGCATTGTTATGGCAGCACATCTCAGCCATGCCTAATATATATATAACTTTAATGAAGGGAGTGGGGGAGTGAGCTTGCTTTGTTGTTTGGTGGTGGCAATATAGGAATTAAACCTTGGGCCTTGTGTACCCTGGGCAAGCATTCTGTCACTAGGCTATATTCCATCCTTGTATATATATATTTTATAGACAATTAGAAAAACCCAAATTAAGTCTGGAGCATTAAGCATCTGGAGCAGTAATCTGGGAACCAAGGAGCAGGGTATCTTGTTGGCTAGAGAAAGCTTTATACACAGTTAAATGTGGATACTGGAGAAGTGTTTTGTTTAGTTTTGTTTTGAGACAGCTGGGGACTTATGGATATGCAACCAGCTTTCAGTGGGATGCTATACGTTTGTCTGATGTGGGATTCTGAAGCAAATCAGAAATGGCTGATTTCCAACCTTCCAACCTAAAGCTTGTATTTCTTAGTCAGTGTCAACAAAAGACTAGTCCTGGGACATCTTTTTACAGAATCTGTTTCCCTTCAAGTGACCGGCTGGCACTGTCTACCTCCTTGAGATTCCATCAAAGGACACAGGAGAGAGCACCAAGCAGCTCTGTGCTGCATTCCTCAGAGACTAGAAGTGCTGCCTGTGTAGAGAAACTCAGTGCAGCAGGACCAGAGCTTCATGCCCTTGGCTCTGCTAACAGCTCAGTGCAGCAGGACCAGAGCTTCATGCCTTTGGCTCTGCTAACAGAGTTCGCTTTTATCTTCTGTAGTCAGAGAGCAGTTCATCCTAGATGTTAAATGTAAGAATGTTTAACAACCATCTCCCTAATTTGCTAAATTATTTTATCTAATTTGCTGACATATTTTTTTATAGTTAGCAAGTTGGAGCAAGAATACTAAACACTTTTACCCAGAACAGATGTTGCTCTCTGAATAAGAGTCTATGCAGAAACAAGAGGCCACATTTTTGTCTCACAGAAGAAAAAAAAAACATGGAGTTTGAGCCAGGCCTGGTGGTGCATGGCAGTAATCCCAGCACTCAGGAAGCTGACCAGCCTGGCCTATACAGGAAAACCTTGTCTCATGATAAAAGTTGTTTTTCAATTTTAGAAACAAAAGTAGCTTGATATTTGGGTTTTGTTGTTGTTGCTTTTTGTTTTTATTTTGGAGACAGGGTATCTCCATTATGTGGTTCCAGCTGGCATGGAACTCACAGAGATCCATACGGCTCTGCTTCCTGAGTGCTGGGATTAAAGGTGTGTACCACCACATCTCACAGGTACTTGCTTTTCAATTCAACATTCTAATGTTGAGTAACTACAACTCCTTTTTCCTTAAGTAACTGAAAATATTTATCTAAAATATCTAAAAATATTTTGCATTTGCATAAATAAAGTATTTAACAAATACTTTAGTAACAGCTCTTAAGGAGTACAAATCTCCTGAGAGCAGGGACTACAGTTTTGACCTGCATGCATCAAAAACTCATAGGGAATTAGTAGGAAAGATGCAGACTGTTGTAATCCACACAGCCACCAGCTTGGACTCAATCCCATGAGTCTTCCAAAATGACTGCACCCTACGCTCAGTGATACATCATGCTACAAATTTAGAGACTTCTACAGTAACAATGGGAATTTACCAAATCTCAGGGTGTAGAAGACATACTCTTTTACTCGGAGAAAATTTTCTGGGGTTAGAGAATATATAGGTCAGTGGGCGAGCAGTAGCCTACACATGCACTTGCACACACACAAGCACAAGCACACACACGCACTGTACTCTATTAAAAGTGATTAATAAAAACAAGAATAATGTTCAAGTTGGGAAGCAGAGGCAGGAAAAGACATGAAAAATTTATCCAGAAGAAAATAACACATTTTATAGAAGAAGCAATAGCTTTTTATAAACCTAAGAACTATTCATAAAAAGAATGGTTACAAATTTGTTAGAGAAAAACAACATATGCTTTTTCTAAATTGCTGCCTTGAGACGAGTAAAAATGTGAAGTATAACGTCCCTTGTACTCGCCCAGTGATGCTAACTGCCTACAGATCAAGGGCGTGGGTGGTAGGCTCAGACACTGCCCAGTCATACCAGAATAGCACAAAGGAAGGAGGAAGGAGGAACAGCTGAGAGCTCTCTGGTTTAGAATCGATATACCTTTTAAAAACAACAGGGTATATTTACAAGTTACAAGATCCCATGAGCAGAAGGGCAGACACATATAATCAGAGATCAGTAGCTGTGCATAGGATAGGGTCTGCCACAAACACACATTGGAGAATAGTGCTGAGATATGAATGTGAAACAGTTTTAGAGATACCTTCCCATGTTACACACACACACACACACACACACACACACACACACACACGCCGGGGCGGGGAGGAGGGAGAAGTATCAACCATTTTAAAAGTGTAATTTGCACTAAAACATCCATTGAAGTTAACAGAGAATGCTCACATCTGTCTCCCGCCAGTGAAGCAGTACAGACACATGTCACTTACCAGCTCTAACACCTTCATGAAAGTCATGACCTTCCTGAAACAAAGAGTGGATGGAGTAAGTGTGGGCCCCTTGTTCCTGTGCTCTCTTTCCTCCGCCCACCTTGGTCTTTCACCCCTATGACAATGCTGACCACAACGCTCGGAGTCTAGACCCCTCCACATAGCTCACTTCAGACCACCTCCAACTTGCTCCAGCAAGCTGTCAAGCACATCTTTGCTCCTGCTCAGGTTGGCGCATACTGTGAGTCTCTCTACCTGTGTTGCTGTTATGTTCTTTTTCCAGCCAGGCTCTTAAAGCCACTGAGATGGTCACCTGCTCTGGAAAATGTCCTCAGCCTTCAAACCTTTATACTATTCCAGCAAATTCCCTACACTACTTGCATCCTTGGTTTCCTATTGGAAAATCTAGGAGTGTGAATATTTTCATTTAAAATTCATGACTTATAATTGTCTCAAACGGGCACAGAAAACTGCCCATGGTCCACGATGTCTTCCCCATTCTCAAGGTAATGATTAACTATTTCAACTTTCTCAACTTCTATTCTCACTGGCTCTCTGCTTCCATTACAATCAGGTAAGAACTAGCCTTCATTAGCAAAAGAGAACCTTTCTGACATGCTGTTTTGGCATCAAAATCCCTGCAGCTGATGTCGCCTCTAGTCTCTTCTCCTTTTCAAGACTATACGGAGGGACACCTTCCTTTTGAGGTCTGGTCATGCCTACACCCCAGTCCACACCTCCTTTGCCCTCCTGAGAGCTTTCTCTCCTGGTACCATCTCAGGAAGCTGCAGGACTACGTGGCTGAGTCCATGCAGTTCTAATGCCTGGAATGACTTACTACACAGTGACCATGTTACCTTAGCATGTATTTTCCTTTATGAAGTGGCCACATCAGTTCATAATGAGATGATTTTAACCTGTGTCTGAAGGGTACAGCGGTACACTAAGTGCTCAGTGAGTGTTGTTAGTTCACCTACAAGCTTGTTTCTCTTTGGATAATTCCATCCTTCACAACCCTGGTCTAGTATCTCCCATCTTACAAATGAACCTCATAGTTTCCAGTTCTGTTTGTTGTTGTTGTTGTTGTTTGCAGAAAAGATGTATACGTGTAATTTCATCATTCTTCAAAGCCTGTCTGCTTCATCTTGCCTTCAATGTATGGCTCTAATGGCTGCCTCTACCATTCTGGAAGGGCTTGGCAAAACTTACTAAGTGATTATAAACTGTCCTCTTAGTGTTACCTTGTTTCTCATAGACTTGGACATATTATATTTTCATTCTCATACAATTTTCATAATTTATTTCCTTTGTGATCCAATCATCACTCAATAGGGTGCAGATTATCAGTTGATTATTACTCCATTATGGTTAGAAAAAGCATAAGGAGTTACTTCAATTTTCTTTTATTTGTTGAGACTTGCATTGGATCACAAAATATGGCCTACCTGGGGAAAAATTCCATAGGCTACTGAAAAGAATGTGTTCTCTCTAGTGTGTAGGTTCAATATTCTGCAGATAGCAGGCCCATTTGATGTTGTTTAGACCCAATAATTTTTGGGTTATTTTTTAGGTGGTATGTCCTTTGGTGAAAGTGGGGTAATAAAGTCACTTACTATTAATGTGTTAGTGCCTAAGTCTAGTAGCATTTGTTTTGTGAAATTAGGTGCAGCAAGATTGCTGTGTGTGTGTTTAGAGCTATAATGTCTTCTCAATGGATTGTTCACTTATCAGTATGCTGAGATCTTTTGTGTAGGTCTGTTGTTTCCTGTTTCTGTGGAATGAATGGCTGCAGGCACCCTGTCACTCTAATATCTCTACCTCTACTAGTGATGCTTGTTTCTTGGAAGCAACAAAATGGTGGGTCCTAAGTAGAGTTGGCTGTGTTTTTGACTGGGGAGCTGAGATCACTGATACTTAGCTATTGTTGACGTGTGTGTACTGATTCCTGTCATAGTGTTGATTTTGTGGTGTTTGTTTTCTTCATCCCCCTTTGAATAACCACTGATGTAACATTAACATTAACTTTTGCCCTGTCATCTCCTGGCTATACTTATCTTTCTCTTCAGTCTGAAGTAGTCCTTCCAGTTTCCTCTGAAGGGCTGACTTAGTGGTCATGAATTACTTTCACCTGCTTTTATTCCATAGCTTTTTTTTTTGTCGTCTATCATGCAAGATTGTTTTGCTGGGTAAAACAATCTGAGTTGACATCTGTGGTCTCTCATTGGTCCAAGTCTGTCTGACTTTTAAAGTCTACACTGCAAATTGAGCTGTATTCTGATAACCTGCCCTTCCCTATGTCTTGGTCCTTCTCTCCTGTAGCTCTCACTATCCTTTCTACTATTCTGTTCCTTTAGTGCTTTGACTGGTATATGATGTGGGAAATTTCTTTTTTGGTCATATTTGTGGTCTGTATGCCTCTTTTAGCCTAGATGGCATCTCCCTAGACTTGGAAATATTTCTTTTGTGATTTTATTAAACACACATTCTATATCTTTGATCTGCTTTCTTCTTTTTCGATGCCTGTAATTAATTTACAAATTTGGCCCATAGGTCCTGCATGTTCTTCATGACTTTTTAAAAGATTGATCATTTTCTATGTCTAAGTGACTCAATTCTTTTACCTTTTCTTCAAGTCTTGATAATCCATCTTCCATTTGCTTATTCTATTTCAAATTTTACATGTTCTACAATGGTTTTCCTAACTAGAAAATAACAATATTGTATAAAAAATTCTTACCATACATGCTTGAGTTAATCGATATTCCATGGTCAGTACCTCTTGCAAGGTCTTTGAAGAGCCCTCTGTGAGCTGTTTTAGTGTGATCTTTAGTGATGTTGGAGACATTTTACTAATTACCTTTGGAGAAAAAAAACATTCTTTGTTACCCAACTACTTCTTTGCTGTACGTAACAAGCTGTCTTAAATTTCTATGTAAGCCATATTAAAACCAGCACCATAGAACTTCTTTTATGTGCCAAAAACTAATGCCTCAGTTTAGCCCTGCCAAGGCAGGAAGTAAGTGTTCTAACCCACTACAAAGTAATTCAGGTCATCCCACAGATGAAATAAACTTACAGTAATCAAATAAATCTACATTTTTGTTTGCCTAGCATAAGCTAAGTAGAGATTACATTTAAGCAAAATACACATTAATAAGACTGCCATATTGACCCTTCAACTACACTGCCAAGCGACTTGTTTTGAATTTAAAGATCGGATCACTAGTGTTCAAAGTCACACTATGACTATGACTGCCTGACTCATACATGAGGTCATCACACAACTGCAATTTCCTTTATAACTGTACATAGTTTTCAGATTGATTGTTGACTGAATGGCTAAAAGGTTTAAACTGAGTTCAAAGAATTTCCATTTCAAATTCCTTGTTTTTCTTTTATTATTTGTTTTTCAGTTTTGCACGTGTATTATTTGATTATAACCTACCCCCATCTTCTTAATCCCTCTCCCCCACTGAACACTCCTCTTTCCAACAAGCAATAATTCTTGTTACATTCATGTCTTTTTTATGTGTGTGGTCCACTGAACTTAGTTAGGGCTGCCTTCATGCAGAAGATTGTAGGGATTTGGGGGAGATATTACTTGGGCCAAGCAATTTCCCAGTGGCTACAGCACTGAGGAATATGACTCTCCTCTTTCCAGCAACTATTGACTACAGATAGCTTCCAAAGAGTGGGGTACCTCAGGAACTCCTCCCCACCCCACGACAGAATAGTGATGGGCGCAGTCTCGACAGGTGTTTGTCATGTACACAGTTCTGTGTTCTCTGTAACAGCCTCACGTCTGTCCATGTATACTCAAGGAACAGAGTGGAGGGGACAGTATCTATCTCACTTAGCACTTGCTGAAGCTTACAGCTTGAGTACTGTGTAAGAGAAAGTTCAGAAGATAACAGTGGTCTGCCTACAGCCACAGTGCTGGGGAAGAGAAGACAATGATAAAAGGCTGTTATGAAGCTGCATCTTTGAAGGATGCATTCTTCTGACCTAGGCCTTCAGGATATTATCTCATGTTCTGGTCCTGACTGCTCCAGGTTCTTCCTTGATGGCTGCAAGCAATGAGGCTGATGACATCATCACAGCAATCTGTACCATGTGCCACTCTTGGTGGGCATACAAAAGGACCATTTTGCCGACATACCTCACATTTTCTTTAATGGGAACATACCCACATAATCTCAGGTAAGCACCTGAAAGGACATCATTATGCTAAAGTCACCTTTCCAGTAGCCTGAGGTGTACAAGCCAGCACCCATTCCTCAGCACCCCATTACAGTTTGCTGCTCACATAGCCCATTTTCAGTTTCATAAAATGGAAAAAAAAAAATAAAACCCTTTCTCTTTTTGCATGTCCTCTGTTGGCTACCCAGTAATAAAAATGGCCACTTAAAGCCCCGTTTACTCATACTTGTAATGTTCCTGGAAATAATGGAAAAAACACATCATTTAAGAAGCTTGCTACGGAATCTGTAGACTGAGTAAAGCAATGACTTCTCCCTGTGGGAGAAGCATCCGTTCCATCAAGGGCATGAATAAGAGAACAATGACTCAACTGGGCCTCTTTGCCTGCGTCCTTGGGCTCAGACAACAATATCCCCAGCCTTTCAAACTAGTTTTTGAATCTACTGACTCTCCATCTTTCAAGTCTTCAAACTATACCAAAGTTTCTTTTAGTCCCCAGCTAATAGACATAAGAGTTATTAGCTTCCGTAATTATTGAACCCAGTGCCTTGTAATAAATCTCTCTCTAGAACTAAATAGCTACATTATTCATACACATCTGTCTACCTAATGTTCTCTTTTCCGAAAACATCAACTCATACAGAGTTTTAATTGTTTAGAACATATGTATAGTTAGATGGTCTTCACTTTAAATGCACAAAAATATGATGCACATATAATATTCACAGTGATCAGAAAAAGAGTGATTAAGAAACTAATTGAAAGAAACAAATTGCCCTGATTTGAAGAAAATTATTAATTTAATACTTTTCACATGTGGCCTGCTTTTCATACTTTGAGGCAGAGACTCACTGAGTTGCCCACCTTGAACATCCCATGCAGCAGCTTACTGAATAGGTTTGATTGCAGGCCTGTGCACCCAGGCCAGGTCACCAAAGGAATGGCAGAAGATAAATGTCCCTGGATAATTCTGCTCTCCTCTGAAGAAAGCCCATAATATATTTCAAATCATCACACTCTAAAAGTGTTTCTACATGCTTCTTCCATAATACAAAGGAGCATTTGGAAATGCAATACTGCTACCAATGTCCTTCTCTATTACATTCAAAGGACATAAAACCAGCTTTGCATAGTCCTCAAACTCCAGCAGACAGACATAATGTTTGGGTATTGTAGTGGGTTGGTCTAATGTTGCTTGTATTCTAATGGTAATTTGGGGTCCCCAAGACTGATTGTACCAAAGAGGAGAGTGTCATTAAAAAAAAGTGACAAAGTGACCCTGCCTACAGTTAATTGCATTTGGTAAATAAATGTGCCAACAACCAATAGCTGGGCAGAAGAGACATAGGTGGGGTTGAGGTTTCCCAGGAGAGAGGACCACAAGAAGGGAAGGAGAAGGAAGAAGCCGCCATGAATGAAGGAAGAACATGAAGGAGAGGAGAAAGGACAAGCCATCATGTGTTAGCTGAGCCATAAAGGCATGGCCTTGAAGGCTGTCGAAATGGAGTTAAGAGCGGCCCAGATGAAACACTGTAATGAATAACTTGGGTTATCGATAGGGAAGTAGATTCTAATAGCATGGAGGGTAGAAAGCTGCTGTACTGCTTAAGGCATACTGAAAATATTAAGGTTGTGTGTTTTGTATTCATGATCTCAATAACCAAAGGTATGGTAGAAACAAACCCTGGGCTGGAATTTTAATATTTATTACTACAGGGTATATAGTCAAGGTTTAGAAGAAATGCTCTCAAAGGCTTATTAGGATAACACCACGGACTACTGATACCCCCCAGACAGGCTTCTCTGACCCAAAGTGTCCATAGTAAGGTGTCCATATGACAGTTGGGCATTACCTTCATCTGTTCTATGGCAAAAGGTGAACCATCTTGCCGTAAGTTTTCAATAATCTGTTCCACAGTATTGGCTGAAAAACAACTATAAAGAAACACAATTTTACTGCTGACAAGTGATTTCCTATTTCTGAGTCACCAGTGAGCCTGAGCATTGTCTTTCCCCAAGCCCCATTTCAATAAGAAGACTTTTCTATGTGCTTTGCCAGGGAGAAAATGCACACCACTTCCTGGGCGAGGGCTTTTGTCATCTATCTACTACTAGTGCAAAATTAAATCTATTCTTGGCATCTGGCTTGCTTTCATGCATTGCTAATACTTATATTTAAATACATGTCTACACTACAAAAACCTGATGCTTCAAAACAGAGAGGACAGCACTGTCTCCCAGTCATTTCCATTTCCTCCTGTTCTTCCCTTAGGCTAGTAGGTAGGTTCCCAGATCAGAGCACAAGGCCTTTTGCTAGCTGGCTTAATAATACCTTCTAGGAAGATGAGTGAAGATAAAAGGAAGTTAATTCAATTATTATCCTCTGGCCTTTCTTCCTGACTTTAAAAAGAGGTATTTTGCATTAAAATGAATAAGCATGCAATGCTTATTTCCTCCTGGAAGAGTAGGCAGGATGTTACTTTCAAAGGTAAATGAAAACAAAAGCATGATTATCACCCGTCTCAAACTGGGGAGTACTGTCAAACACAGTATAACCATAACCACAACAAACGGAGTCAATAAGGCCTTTCAAAGGGGCAGCACAGCCAGGACCGTCTGTTAAGTACCTGTTTATTTTGTCCATGTGTTCCTCAAATATGATAGATTTGTCTTGATCCATCTTGGACTGTTTGAAAAGAAGTAATTTGAAGTGACTCAAAAAATTTTAAAACCCTTTAAAAATTCTTCACGTTTAATGATATACTTTGTGACAGATTATCACTTTTAGTCAAATTATATTTAACACTCTCTTAAATAACTGCCACCATATGTTCAAAATTCAGGAAATATGTACAACTACAGACAAGCTCTTGAAAGTGCCAAAGGCAAAAATCCTTTTTTTTTTTTTAATCTCCTAACTCTTTCTGTGAATCCAGTCTAGGACCGGAGACATGAACACTTGTCAAATCTTTACTCTTGCTAAAATCCTCATTGCATGGCAGGCATCCCTGCAGCTCTACCTACAGGGAGAGAAAAGGACCTCAGGTGGTCATCCACAAGTGCCAGACGACTACAGTATTCACAATTCAGCCTTTATGGCTATTCCACCTCTCAACCTGAGCTCTCTTCTGTTTATATTTCTACTTAATCTCTATTATCTTAACCCTGTGTCTTACATGGCATAACCCAAGTACCTTCTTATAAAGAAATGCCAGTTTACCAAAGTCATTCTTACAGAACACATACTTTGTTGGCAGATGAGGCTGGATCATAGCAATGGGCAACTGGGTCTGAGTTTGGGTGCAGTATTTTTATTGACAGTATCATACAAAGGAGTCCTATTATAGCTTTTTAACACTGAAGTCCAATCAACCTATGGCTTTAAAGCCTGCGTATCCCCCACACGTGTTTCTCCCTTCCTATACTTAAGAAGCTAGCACTCTGAATGGGTCTGTTTATCTTTAGTAAGCCATATGACATGTCTACCACAGCTGGCGACTGAATGGTGAATTCCATGATCAGGCAAGAACCTCCATGTGTTGTGAGAGCTCCCTGAGTGCCAGTGCTTGAGAAGAGAATAGCAGACATTGGTTCTGCAAGCCCGAAGCTCCAAGTGGCTACAGGTCTTCCAGCTAGCATGGTGTCTCTCTTCTGAATAGATACCTAGCTTTACAAAAAGGACCCATAAGTGGATACGGGGGATCAAATCAAGGTCCTGATATGCTTGTGCAGCAAGCACTTTACTGAGTTACCACCTCCCCAGGCCCCACTTTTGACCTTCCTAAGAAAACTTAGGTAACATAAGTAAGAAATTAAACATGGCAGCAGATTTTATTATTAGTGTTTCATTTTAGCAGCTCCACAAATAGTCTGAACATTGAACCTGTCACAGAAATGTCACAGAGCACTGCAAAAGCCTTTGCAAAAGCTCCTTCCAAGGCTGAGCACTGAAGTTCAAAGAAAAAGCTGTACAGTGGCAGAGGAGGAGGGTTGGTATCAGATGGGTATCTCAACACTGAAGCTCTGGTACTCTCACCAAACCTTAAACTAAATGATCCTCAGTATGCCTTCTATATCCACAAACCAGTACTTACCACTGCTCACTGCTGACATGATGTTCCCAGTGATTTGAAATCTACTTACCTTGGCATGATAGCTTTCTAAGACACCTGCAACATCCTTAGCTGAAGGTGACTTCAAGGCTAACAACTCCTCCTCCAACACATGCAACTAAATGGAAAGAAAACAAGACATGGAACTCTACAGAAGCACAGAAAGAGGATGAAACCTCTCAGGATCCCTGCCTTAGAATCCATGCTCCTGCCACATAACCACTAAAAGAAACTTGGACTGAAGCTAAGTACACATATTGCCACACAACAAATGCTACCTCTGAAGGAAGGACAAGATTAGCATCTCTCCTTAAAAACTGAGACACTGCAGGTGCTAAGCCTTTGAAAGATCCTATGTATACATTTCATTGTAAATTAACTTTAAGTAGCACTGTCAGATGACTTGGGTGGGACTGGGGTGGTTTGAATAGCAAGAGTCCCCATAGAGTCATAGATTTGAATACTCAGTAACCATGGTGTGGCACTATTAGGAGGTGTAGCCTTCTTGGAGGAAGTGTGTCACTGTAGGTGGGACTTTGAGGTTTCAGGTGCTCAAGCCAGGCCCAGTGTCTCTTTTTTCTTTGTGCTGCCTGCTGATCCAGATGTAGAGTTCTTGGTTCCTTCTCTAGTGCCGTAACTGCCTGTGTGACACCATGCTTCCTCTGCCTTTGTGATACCACGCTTCCTGTTGTGACAGTAACTGACCCATAACTGCCTGTATGACACACTTCCTCTGCCTGTATGACATCCTGTCATGACAGTAACTGACTAAATCTCTGAACCTACAAGCCAGCCCCAGCTAATTTTGGCTTTACATATCAGATTTTTTAAAAGTTGGGCACTATTTTGTTTTTAACCCAACCTTATAGAAATATCCACTTAAGGTATCAGCTCCAGTACCATTAGTTCTGTTTTGCTTGTGGAATCTGAGAGACAGAAAGCTTAGTCACCTTGCCCAGCATGGTACAGGAACATACACTAATGTTCTCAGCCCTAGAAAGGTGAGGGCAGGTGGATCTTGAGTTTCCATTCAGCTTGGACAGTGTGTCAGAGGAAAGGGAAGGTAGGAAGTGTGGGTAGGGTAGGGTGGGATTAAGTACTTTCTCCAAGGTCACACAGCTAAAGTAATAAATTTAGCATTCACACCCATACTTATGAAAAACCTGGGATCATCTTAACCACTCCCAGCAAACATCCAAACAACTACCTTTTCCGAATCTACAAAGTGTGTGGCAATTCCCGCTCTGTACACATCTCTTCCTTTTAGTCTGAATCCTGTCAGGGCAAGGAAGTAACCCAGTTTTCCTTGAAGTCTTGGCAAGAAATATCCTCCACCCACATCAGGAAATAGTCCTGTAATTAAGTATAGCAAAAAGAATAATTCAAACAGAAAGTAGAGATAGTATCTTATACTCACTTAGCCATTTCTGTATAGACTGTGAATCTGTACAATGAATATTAAGTTATGTGTTATACAATAAACCAAAATCACAAAAAATGTTATGAAGTATTAACTTAGTTTGGAAAATTTCAAAATCCTTGCATCTTACTGCTCTAGAAGTTGGTAAAGGATGTGACTGTAGAAAGTCTTGTATGTCAGGAACTGCGGAGCCAGATGGCTCACGGAGGACCTTGAGTTTGATCTCTAGAATTCATATTTAAAAATCCAGATGTGACAGCATCTGACTGCAACCCCAGAGCTGGACAAGCAAACACCAGAGGAATACCAGGGCCAGCTAGACTAGCTTGATGGTGAGCTCCAGGCCAGTGAAGAGAGCTTGTCTCAAAACAAAAGGTGGATGGTCCCTAAAGAACAACACCCGATGCAACTGACAAAATATTTGCTTTCCAATGAGCATGTACAGAACAAATTAACAGCATGGTGTTAGTCTGAGAGAGCCTTATAACATAACCCAGAATGACCTTGAACTTGTGATCTCTTTTCTCAGCCTACAGCCTCCCTAGGACAATTACACGCATGGATTACCATGCCCAAGACATGTGATATTTTTAAACACAGAGTTTTATTTCATATTTCTTAAAATCCTTTCAGTGGCTGCATTTTCTCTTAGATTAAACCTTCACCTTCACCAAGACTTAAATGTCCAAACACTTTTCAGTCTCACCTCTCACACTCACCCTCTAAACCACAGCCATCCCATCTTCATCTGCCGAGCACACACCTACTGACTAGAGCTTCATTGGCATTGTGAATGCAGGAAGACCCTCTTAGCCACATTCCCTTATCCTTTAAGGCATGGCCACAGTCTCTGACACACAGTGAGTACTTCTCTTTATTTCTCTGTCTCTACTTAGCTTGATCCCTGAGAGCTGTAGAGATTACACTTGTATTAGGATGCCCACTTATGGGTGTTTTCCTTGACCCCTGTGGCTTTAAATAACATCTGTGTGCTTATTATTCTCTGTTATTGATGGGATTGCAGCCCAAAATCTGTATGTTGAAGCATTAGCCCACAATGTAACTGCATTATTTAAAGACTGAGCTTTGGATACATCATATTGTAAGGGGGATACTCTAATCCAACAGAGCCATCTTTACAGGAAGAAGCATACCCTCAGAGGCATGTGAAGACATAGCAAGGAGGTTGCCATCTAAAAGCCAAGGGAAGAAACTTAGGAAAAAGCAAGCTTGCCAACACCTTGATGTTGGCTTTCAGCCTTCAGAAACGTGAGAATCAGTATATCGTTTTAAACCAACCAGCTATGCTTTTGTCAAAGAGGCTCAAGTTAACAGTCTCAAACCTAGTTGTGCCTTTCCCCAATATCAAATGCTAGATCTGCCTTTTACAAGGTCACATGGCTAGTAAATATCTCTACATGGCAAAAACTCAGCTCCGGACTTGAGTCTCTTCAACTATGTTTCTTCCCTGATCAGCCTCTGCCCCATAGCACAAACTGAACAGTTTGGTACTATCTCTAGTCATACCAGGTCTCCCCATCTGAGGCTCACGTTAGAACTCTTCATACTGTGTGAGGAGAGGTTCTGAGCCTAGAGAAGGGATAAAAGAACTAAGTAGAAAAACAGAGAGGCCCAAGAACACCAGATCCACCAACTAGATGAAGAGCAAGGATTGGAGCCCCAGCAGACACAGAGGAAGGTCTTGCCTCTGTACTGAGAAATATTCAATAGTAGCTTAACTCATTGTACCCATCCTGCATGGAAACAAAACCAACCAAACCTAAAACATCTAACTAGATCAAAGGGGTTCAAAGCAACTTACATTCATCCTAAAAGAAAGTGCATGAACATTTGTAAGAACTGAAAAACTCAAAAACCAGTGTGACTGTGCATACTTTTAATCCCAGCCATCAAGTGCAGGCAGGCAGGTCTCTAAATTTAAGGTCAACAAAAAGAAAGGGTGGAGGTAGGTGCAGAACAAACTAGGGAGGGAGGAAAAAGAAAACAAAATAAAACAACAGAAACTCTTCAAAAGTATCCAGCACCCTACAAAAGAAGAGTTGCACTTAAGATCTAATAAAAAATTACTAGCTGTCTTTGGATCTCTACTACTACGATGAAATACCATGACCAAAATCAAGTTGTGGAGGACAGGGTTTATTTTATTTGGCTTACACGTCCACAGCACTGTTCATCATTGAAGGAAGTCAGAACAGGAACTCAAACATGGCAGGAACTGATTGATGCAAAGGCCATGGAGGGTGCTGCTTACTGGGTTGCTCTTCATGGTTTACTCAGCCTGCTTTCTCATAGAACCCAGGACCACCAGTCCAGAGACAGGACCACTCACAACAGGCTGGGCCCTCCCACATCAATCGCTAATTAAGAAGATACCCTACAGGCTTGCCTACAGCCCCATCTAATAGAAGTATTTTCTTAATTGAGGCTCCCTCCTCTTAGATGACTTTAGCTTGTATCATGTTGACATAAAATTACATAACATTACAAAATTACATAGCAAATCTTTAGACCCAGCACTTAGGAGGCAGAGATAAGTAGATTTCTGAGTTCAGCACCTGTGTAGTCCACATAGACCCTATCTCAAAGACACAAAACAAAACAAACAAAACAAACCTACACATCTTACATGGCAGGAAAATACAATGCACAGTGAGACTAAATCAATTGAAACTGACATATATGTAAGAATTCACTCATATATTCAAAAACAGAGAGACAAAGAAGTTATATTTTTAGCAACTCAAATCCTATTTCCATAGATGAAACTGAGATGAATGCATACACTGAAAAACATCAGAAACACTAAGAACAGATTAGTCTTTTCAGAGAGGAAAAAGTTTAAAATGTAGAAACAAAAACTAGACAAAAATAATTTTAAATGAACATAGAACAGGGCTTGGTGCCTAGATCTATAGTTCTAGTTGCTGGGCAGGCAGAGAGGGACCACAGGCTCAAAGGCTACAGAATGGGCACCAGGCTAGCCTGAGTCACCTACAACACTGTCTCAACATTTATATAAAGAAATATAAGGTGGGGGGCCTATTCCTCAGTGGTAGAGCACTTGCCTAGGACTGTGAGGCCTTGAGTTCAATCTGATATAACACACACACACACACACACACACACAGAGGAAGAGTGCATCTAACATTATGTGTAAAAGATGAATGTGAAAAGGAAAAGAGAGAAAAATATTTGAAGAGATAATTGAAAAAATTCTAGTTTTGAGAGAATGAATCCAAGTAGCCAAATGAACACATACACATGAAAGATGAAGAGAACCACACCAAGAAATATTGTTATCACATAGCCTAAAACCACTGGTTAAGAGAAAGTTTAAGAACATCCTAAGACATGTAGACATATATTAACATAGGAACAAAAATAGGGATGAAAATCAATGTTTCCATAGGAAATAATGTAAACTACAAGATGGTATCATAACTTCTCCAAAGTGCAGGAACTTGTTGGCTCAAAGCACAGCTGCATACCCAAGTCTGATAGAACACATTCAAATCAGCTCCACCATGTAATAGTGAGCATTTTACTCAAAGACAAAACAAAAACAAAAACACCCCACAAAAAACAAAACAAACAAAAAACCAACCAACCAAACAAACAAACAAAACAAACAAAAAACCTAAGTTGAAATGTACTTAACAGACTTAACCCACTGGGCACCATCACTTAGCCACACAGCACTGTGTACCACAGAGCATCAGCTCTGCATCCTTATGACCATGTGGCTGACCAGGAGCTGCCACCCAGAAACATAGGAATGTCTCACCACATAGTATTTGCCAGGGAATAAAGCAGAATTCAAAATGTGGAGTGCAGTTTCCAACAAAGATAAACATCGATTTTTTAAAATGCCAATTAATCTGCTCTTACCTGACAAGGAAAAAGAGCTGCAAATGAAAACTAAAGGAGATGAAAATAAGTGATAAACATCACACAAAGCAAACTCTAATATTTAAATTAAGATCAATACAGATGACAAAGTTCAAATTAGAATGATCTTGGGGGGGTGAAAGGAATAGACTAATAATTAATCAAGATTGAGGGAGACAGAAAACACTATGGAGCCAACACATAGAAGAAGACTCTCCCAGGCAGCTTTACACTAACGTATTGTACGAACGTCTTCAAAGACTCAATCTGTCAATGCTCGCTCAGGATCATTTGACTGGCCAAGTATGTTCCACAGGCTTCAAATCTATGATTACATACTTTTCCAGAAAGAGAGCCATCAGCCTCCATGATTTACTGATACCTTCTACAAAACATTTAGACCATAGAGAAAATGATAATAATTCTACACAAGCTATTCCATAAAAGGGAAACAGTGTTACCAATACACATGCAAAGAAAGGTCATTATAAATCAGACTGTAAATCCCTCATAACCATTGCTGCAAAAACTATAAAGAAAGTTTCAGCAGATCAAGGTAATCAACAGATTAAAAGGATTACTAATACAAGATGAAAATGTAACATAGGGTAAATCTGTACTTAAAAACTAAATAATTTACAATTAACAATTTTTTTAAAGCCAATGTTCTTTACAATAAATGCAGAAAAAATATCTGACAAAATCCAAAGTCTGTTCTTCAGCTGTGTGGAAAGAATGTTTTTCAAACTTACATAAGAGTAGAGCGTCCTCATATTAGTAACTTAACAACACATCTGAAAGCTCTGGAACAAGAAGAAATAATACCCCACCTCAAAAAAAGTAGATGGAAAGAAATAAACACAAGGCTGAAATCAATGAAATAAAAACAAACAAGAACAAAATCATAAAGAATCAGTTAAACAGTTGGTTCTTTGTGAAAAATCAACAAGAATGACAAATCCACACCCAAATCAACTAAAAGACAGAGAAGATCCAATGGAATAAAATTTGAGATAAAAAGGAGAACGTAAGTCTCTGAAGAAAGAAATTGAAGATCTCAGAATATGGAAAGATCTCCCATGCTCGTGGATTGGAAGGATTAATATAGTAAAAATGGCCATCTTACCGAAAGCAATCTACAGATTTAGTGCAATCTCATCAAAATTCCAACTCAATTCTTCACAGAGATAAAAAGAGCAATTTACAAATTCATTTGGAATAACAAAAAACCCAGGATAGCAAAAAACTTTTCTCAACAATAAAAGAACTTCTGGGGGAATTACCATCCCTGACCTCAAGCTATGCTACAGAGCACTAGGGATAAAAACTGTATGGTATTGGTACATAGACAGGAAGGAAGACCAATGGAATAGAATTGAAGACCCAGAAATGAGCTCACACACCTATGTCACTTGATCTTTGACAATGGAGGTAAAACCGTCCAGTGGGAAAAGGACAGCATTTTCAACAAATGGTGCTGGTTCAACATAGAGGTCAAAATGTAGAAGGATGCAAATCGATCCATTCTTATCCCCTTGTACAAAGCTCAAGTCCAAGTAGATAAAGGACCTCCACATAAAACTAGATACACTGAAGCTAATAGAAGAGAAAGTGGGGAAGAACCTCGAATACTTGGGCACAGGGGAAACGTTCCTGAACAGAACACCAATGGCTTATGCTCTAAGATCAAGAATTGACAAATGGGACCTCATAAAATTACAAAGCTTCTGTAAAGTAAAGGATACTGTCAATAGGACAAAATAGCAACCAACAGACTGGGAAAAGATCTTTACCAATCCTACATCTGATAGAGGGCTAATATCCAATATATACAAAGAACTCAAGAAATTAGACTCCAGACAACCAAATAACCCTATTAAAAAATGGAGTATAGAGCTAAACAAAGAATTCTCAACTGAGAAAACTCTTATGGCCAAGAAGCACCTAAAGAAATGTTCAATATCCTTAGTCATTAGGAAAATGCAAATCAAAACAACCCTGAGATTCCACCTCATACCAGTCAGAATTGCTAAAATAAAAAACTCAGGTGATAGCAGATACTGGAGAGGATGTGAAGAAAGAGAAACATTGTTGGTGGATTGCAAGCTGATACAACCACTCTAGAAATCAGTCTGGAGGTTCCTAAGAAAATTGGAAATAGCATTACATGAGGACCCAGCTATACCTCTCCTGGGCATACACCCAGAAGATGCTCCAACATATGACAAGGACACATGCATGCTCGACTATGTTCATAGCAGCCTTATTTATAATAGTCAGAAGCTGGAAAGAACCCAGATGTCCTTCAATAGAGGAATGGACACAGAAAATGTGGTACATTTACACAATGAAGTATTACTCAGCTATTAAAAACAATGAATTCATGAAATGCACAGGCAAATGGATGGAACTAGAAAATATCATCCAGAGTGAGGTAACCCAATCACCAAAGAACACACGTGGTATGCACTCAATGATAAGTGGTTATGAGCCCAAAAGCTTACAATACCTAAAGATACAACTCACAGACCACATGAAGCTCATGAAGAAGGAAAATCAAAGTGTGGGTGCTTCGGTCCTTCTTAGAAAGAGTAACAAAATACTCATGTAAGCAAATATGGAGACAAAGTGTGGGACAGAAAGTGAAGGAGGAGCCGTCCAGAGACTGTTCCACCTGGGTATCCACCCTATGTGCAGTCACCAAAGGCAGATCCTGATGTAAATGCCAGGAAGTGTATGTTGACAGGAGCCTGATATAGCTGTATCCTTAGAGGTCTGCCCAGAGTCTGACACATTCAGAGGTGGATGCTCTCAGCTAACCATTGACCTGATCAAGGGGTTCCCAATGGAGAAGTTAGAGAGAAGACTGAAGGAGCTGAAAGGGTTTGCAGCTCCATGGGGAGAGCAACAATACCAACCAACCAGAGCTCCCAGGGTCTAAACCACCAGCCTGGGAGCACATAGGGAGGGACCCATGGCTCCAGCTATATATGTAGAGAAGGATGGCCTTGTTGGGCATAGGTAGGAGAGGAGGTCCTTGATCCAGTGAAGGCTGGATGCCCTAGTGTGGGGGAATTCGAGGGCGGGGAGATGGGAGTGGGTGGGTGGATGGCTGGTTGGGGGCACATTCTCATAAAAGCAGGAAGAGGGGGATGTGATAGTGGGAAATGGGGGGATGGGGAAAGGGGATAACATCTGAAATGTAAATAAAATATCCAATAAAAAATAATTTTAAAAAATCCAAAAAAAAAAAAGAAAAAATGGGAGAACATAACAACAGAAACTAAGGAAATCAGACAATCATAAGGACAATTTAAAAAAATCTGTATTCTACCCAACTGGAGAATCTAAAAGAAATGGATGAATTTCTTGATATAAATGAACTACCAAAATTAAATCAAGACAAAATAAGAAATTTAAAAAGACCCATAACCCAAATGAAATAGAAGCAATAATTAAAAATCTCCAAACTGATTCCTCTGCCACCTCTTTGCTCACCTTCATCTGATCTGTGGAGCCTGAACCACTCAGATTAGCTTCCCTTCCCCCACCAATCTTCCTGGCTTGCAGAGTCCTCTGGGACATCCCTACCTTCCCTTAGCATTCTATTATCATTGGAGGACCTCCATTCTCCTGCCACCTCTCTGCTTACCTTCATCAGACTTGAGATTCCAGAACCATACAAACCTATAGACCCTGAACCATACAGCCAGAGAATACCCATCAGAGGCCTGCCACACTAGGACCATCAAGGTTAATCCGCTTCTAAATATCTACTACAACAGGAACATAAAGGGACCAAAGCCATCCAGATGGCTACAGGCCCTTGAAAGAACACAATCAACAAAAGCCAGGACAATATGACACCTTCAGAGCACAGCTACCCTACTACAGCAAGACCTAAATATCCTAACACAACTAAAGCACAAACAAAAACAAAAAACAAACAAAAAAAAAACAACAAAAAACCCACCTTAAATCCAATTGTATAAAGATGATAGAGGCCTTTAAAGAGAAAATGAATAAATTCCTTAAAGAAATGTAGGAAAATACAATTAAACAGGTGAAGGAAATAAAACTGTTCAAGACCTGAAAATGGAAATAGAAGCAATAAAGAAAACACAAACTGAGGGAATCCTGGAGATAGAAAACCTAGGGAAGAGAACAGGAACAACAGATACAAGCATCACCAACAGAATACAGGAGATGGGAGAGAAAGTCTCAGATGTAGAAAATACAATAGAAGAAATTGATACATCAGTCAAAGAAACTGTTAAAGCTAAAAAAAATTCCTTTAATACAAAACATTCATGAAATCTGGGATACCAGGAAAAGACATAACCTGGAAATAATAGAAGGTGAAGAGTCCCAGCTCCAAGGCCCAAATAATATTGTCAACAAAATCATAGAAGAAAACTTTCCCATCCTAAAGAAAGAGATGCCTGTAAATATACAAGAAGCTCAGAGAACACCAATCAGACTAGACAAGAAAAGAAAATCCTCCCACCACATAATAAAATCACTAAATATACAGAACAAATTAAAAGCAGCAAGGTTACATACAAAGGCAGATCTATCAGAATTACACCTAACTTCTCAAAAGACACCCAAAAACTAGAAGGGCTAAGACAGATATCTTGCAACCTCTAGAAAACTACAAATGCCAACTTAGATTACTATACCTAGCAAAAATCTCTATCATCATAGATGGAGAAAACAAGATATCTCAAAGCCAACCCAAATCTATACATTATCTATGCATAAATTCAGTCCTACAGAAAATATTAGAAGGAAACCTCCAACCCAAAGAAGACAACTAAATCCAAGAAAACACAAGAAATAAGTAACTCCATACCAGCAAAAACAAGGGAATCCACAATTACTGGATTCAGTTCTCCAATAAAAAGCTACAGACTAACAAAATGGATGCAAAAACAGGATCCATCATTCTGCTGCATACAAGAAACATACCTCAGCAATAAAGATAGATATTACTTTGGAGTAAAGGGCTGAAAAAAAAGTTTTCCAAGCAAATGGTTCCAAGAAGAAAGCTGGAGTAGCCATTCTAATATCTAATGAAATAGCCTTTCGACCAAAATTAATCAAAAGAGACAGGGAAGTACACTTCATAGTCATCAAAAAAAAAATTCTACCAAGATGATATCTCAATTTTGAACATGTATGCCTCAAACACAAGGGCACCACATTTGTAAAAGAGACATTGCTAAAGCTTAAATCACACGTTGAACCCCACACATTAATAGTGGTATACTTCAACACTCCACTCTCACCATCTGATAGATCCCCATCACTCTGCACAAGACTCAAATACAAATGTACCAAGAACATCAACATAAAACCAGATCCCCTGAATCTGTTACCACAGAAAGTGGGAAGTAGTCTTGAACTCATTTATACCAGAAAGGACTTTCTGAACAGGACACTGATAGCACAATGATGACAAGCAATAAGATGAGCAATTAATAAATGAGACCTCATGAAACTGAAAAGCTTTTGTAATGCAAAGGACACCATTATTCAGGTAAGGTATCAGCTTACAAAATAGGAAGAAACTGTTACCAATTAAATATCCAATAGAGTGTTAGTATCTAGAATGCATTAAGAACTACAAAAACACAAAAGAGCTGAACATCAACAAAACAAATAATCCAATTTAAAAAGTATGGTATAAAACCAAGCTTAGAGCTCCTAAAAGGTGAAACACAAATGACTGAGAAACACTTAAGAAATATTCAACATCTTTCATCATTGGGAAATGCAAATTAAAACTACTTTGAGTTTTCATCTTACACCTGTCAGAATAACCAAGATCAATAAAACAAATGACAGTTCATGCTGGCAAGGATACAGAGAGGGGGGAACACTTACTCCTTGCTGGCTGAAGTGCAAACCTGACATAGCCACTATGTAAATCAATGTGGTAGTTCCTGAGGAAGATCAGACTCAATCTACCTCAAGAGCTAGGTATACCACTCTTGAGCATAGACCCAAAACCTGCTTCATCTTCCTACAAGGACACTTGCTCAACCATGTTCATTTCTTCTCTATTCATGATAGCCAGAAATGGGAAATACTTACATATCCATCAATTGATGAATACATAATGAAAATGTGGTACATTTACACAATGAAGCTAGAAAATAATCATCCTGAGTGAGGCAATCCAGAGCCAAAAAGACAAATTCTGTTTTCTCTTATATATGTATGTTAGCTTTTAAGCTTTCAATGTCTGGACTACAATCTGAATAACTACAGAGGCTGGGCACCTATTAAAAACCAAGAGGGGAGGAGAGGATCTTCCAAGGAAGAAGATAATGTACAGAATTAGAGAAACTTTGGAACACCCCCTCCCTCAAGGCTCAGAGATCTGTAAAGAAGAGAAGGCAGAAAAACTGTTAAGAACAGAAGTGGTAGATGACTCCAAGAATGCATGTATTCCAGACACTATAAGACTAATGCACATATGAACTCAGAGAGACATATGAACCATGCAGGTTCAAGCTATATGGGGGTTTCAGCACTGAGAGGGGCAAGTGGACCCAACCCTACCCAAAAGCTATCTGCAACTGAAACCTGCTGGGAAAGGGAATTTCAGCTTGCTTCAGTGGAGTGTCACTGGGTATATCAACCACACTCCATGGTAGGCTCTGGGCTTAGGAGTAGTAGCTGGTCATCACACAACAAACTCAATGTTATTTTTGTAGACTTTTGTTTCATTTTCCTTTATTTTAGTCTTTTTTCCCCTTTTTATTGGTCTTTTATTTGTGTGTTTTGATTATTGGCTTCGTGTTCTTGGGTGGAGAGATGATTTGTCTTTTGTCGTTTTGTTTTGTTTAAATTTTTGTTTTTTTATTTTTTAGTTTTGCAGGAAAGAAAGAGAGAACATAAAGTTAGGTGGTAATTCTAGGATATGGAAGGAGTTGGGGGAGGGAAAAACATGATCAAAATATAATGTATGAAAAACTGTTTTCAATTAAAAATGAAAACCATTATCTACAATATAAAGCAATAGGAGATTGACACAATTCTGGTAAAATATGTGTGAGACCTGCACACTGAAAACTATAAAACTTTGGTAACTTAAAACTTAAAAATTTACTTACTCAAGGGTCTAAAGATACCATCTTAAGATGCCAATTCTTGGGCTGAGCGGCTGATTCACTCCATAAAGTATTTGCCATGTAAGTATGAGTACCAGAGTTTATATATGTAGCTCCCATGTACAGAATGAGGTATGGTGTGGCACATGCCTACAATCTTAATTTTCGAATACAAGAGAAACCATGAGGCTTGTTTGTAAAACAGTCTAGTTGCATGGGCCAGCTTCAGATTCAATGAAAGACCTGTCTCAAAAATTACAGTAGAGAGCAACAGAGAAAGACACCTAAGTTAGACCTCTGGCCTCCACAAGCACAGACACACAGGATGTATGTGCACACATATTAAAGAAGTCAATTCTACCTGAATTATTCATGAGTATAAATTTCACAAATATATAACAGAAGGAATTTTTTGTTGAAACTTACAAACTAAATTTTATGCAGAAATACCAATGATATATATAAACAAAACAACTTGAGGAGAAGGAATAAAGTTGGACAGTTATCACTACCTGATTTCAAGAGTTACTGTAAGGCAACAGCAATCAAGATGGCAAGATGCTAACAGGATGTCAACACAGGCAGCATAGACATCTGACAGAGACAAAGGCGATTCAGTGAGCACACAAGAGTTCTTTCAACAAACCCTGCTGGAATAACTCAACTCTCTTTTTAACACAAAAAAGAAATATTGATCTATAAAACTCTCAATGTGTCACAGATGAAAATGTGAAGAAATTTTCCCTTATCTAAGATTAACTACATGGTGCTAATATTCTCATATATGACATACATCCTGAGCTAACAAAGTATCTGGTTTTTTGTTTTAAAATGGTATCTCACATGGAGTCCTTTGGCTTCATGTGTGTGCATATATATATATATATATATCTGAAATGTAGTAAAGGCAAAAGTTATTACAAAAACTTTCTGGTATTTTTACCTATTCCCGTTTCTGGCATAGCAAAGAGAGATCTTTCTGTAGCCACTCGGAATTGACCATGGATTGAAAGACCAACTCCCTAGGGAAATAAGGGGAAAAAAATTCTTTAAAATGTAATTTAAAAAAATGAAAGCATTAATACATAAATATTACATAGCAAATAGGTTTTATGTTATCTTTATATTCTACAGCAATTTGTTTCAGTATATGGACTGCAAGGAACACCAAGTCTCACAATTTCAGATGAATTTGCATCTCTGACATGTAAGGCTGGCCTGCTAAGTAGGTAGTTCCTGTCAGCAATTTGTATCGTGCTCTGGTCCTTCTCAGCATTGCAGGACACTGACTCTCCTGGGAAGCTGAGTATTCTTATTACTGGCACTAATAACCAAGAGAGCATGATCAAGTTATTACAGAGAATTTAGTAATTTTGAAAAGAATATCTAACATATTTCTTTACTTACCTACTTCATCAAATAAAATTAGCAGCACCATTATTTTCACATGCAGCATTTAGTGAGACCAATTTTAAAACTCCAAATAGGCTACTATGAGATTTGGTTGAAAGTCTACCTCAGACTTGACGAATGACAATGAAAGGGACAGACACTGCATACAGCAAATGCTAGTAACAGAAGTGCATGTGAAGACCAACTGTCCGTGTGCTGCTGACTGCTGTCCTGTGTATGCTGACTGTTGTCACTGTGTGTGCT
>NW_021604613.1:2330138-2426043 GCF_004785775.1 Grammomys surdaster
CTGCTGTCCTGTGTATGCTGACTGTTGTCACTGTATGTGCTGACTGTTGTCACTGTGTGTGCTGACTGCTGTCCCTGTCCTTCCCCTTGCTCTGTCCATGTTGTTCCCATCCTTCCCATCCCTCCACCCCCATCCCCGTTCCCAGTCCCCATTCTCATCTTAACCAGAGACATATGCAAAGCATTTAGAACAATGCCAGGCTCTTTGTGCTATATGTTAGCTAAGTAGGGTTCAATATCTGAATCTTTTTCATTTTCATTAAAATTTCCTAAATTTCTCCATGTTTTGCCACTTTGTTCAATCACTTGTACATTATTAAAACCTTTAAGCCTCTCACTAAGAAAACACTTAAACACTTATGTAATTTCTTATAACGTTTTGTACTGTACATTAAATTTAAAATCTATTAATCATGGCCATAAACATGTCAATCAAGGACATCTTTTAGTCTGTACCTATGTCCTTTGTGGTCAACACCTGTAAGTTACACTGGGTTCACTCTGTGTAGGCACATGTGTTCGCTGCATTAGGACATGGTCACCTGACAACATTACCCAAATCAGACCAACCATACACTTCAAGACAGCCATGAACTCTTATAATTCTGATGAAAATAAAACATGCTATACTGATAATTTCCTCTGTTGTTTTAAGAGCCTTTCCCTTATGTTCTATTCTGTACTTCTAGTTTGTCATAACCAAGAACTTAGAATTGTTCTGGAACATATTGCTATGAATTTTAAAAAAATATTAGGCAGGATTAGTAGCTTTAAGGCAGGCTCCTGTTGAGTCTTGGACACAGTGACTTCAGTTCTCCGCTCACATAGCCTGCACCAGCTCTCCTCTATCTAACTAGTGCCCCTCATCTTTAACCAGCATAATTCCACAAGTAGTACAAAATTATAACCTTTGTCATTTACATATCATCTAAAATCTGACTATAATTCTCAATTTATCCTATCATTTACTTCTAAAAGATTCAGTGATTATCAAAACTCTTCAAGTTTCCCCGTGTATCAGGATACACACACACACACACACACACCCCTATATGGTTTTTATATGTTCTAACAATGTATGCAGTATATATTTATAAAACTCCATTTCATGGCCTGCACAGAGCCAGGCACTCCAGTCTAGCTTACCCAGGGGACTTCATCTTCTTCCATTCTTCCTGCGCTCATCCCCTCAGGTTCCTACCCTGTTTGGGTTCCTGTCCTGACTTCCTTTGATGATGAACAGCAAAAAGAAGGTGTAAGCCAAATCATTTCCTTTTGCTCTTTTGGTCATAGTATTTTGTTGCAGCAACAGAAACCTCAATCATTCCCCCCACCCACTTGTTGGTCCCCTTTTTTCTCCTTAATCCCTCTTTTGCTTTCGTGTCATTCACATAAGTATGTGCATGTGTCTATATGTATATACACATACATATGTACATACATGTAAGCACCACACACACAAATTCCAGTAAACATGTAATTCTGAAATAAGGAAAAACTAGAAGAACAGGATTCTGTCTTTTCTATACTGAATTCCCTGTCCTACCCAGGGAATCTCCCCCTTTCCCAGCAGTGGCTAAACAACAGAGCCTAGCGTAACCAGTGAGACTGACCTAGGGACAAAGTTCTTATTGAGGTATTTAAACTAAAACACAGTCAGCTGGGCAGTGATGACAGGCAAATAAGTTTAAAGGTCATCTGAAATTTGAGTTGAAGATCACATTGCAGCTAAGAAAGGGCTGATATTAGACCATAATCTGAGAAGGTCACAGGCAGTATGTTTCAGAGAACAAAGCAAACGGCTGGAAAGAAGCAGATCGGAAAAGGTGGAAGGGGCAAATGTAGGTGGGAGTCAGAGAATCAAAAAATGTGTTGTGAAACTATATAACAGAATATTGTTAGGAGTCATTTTATCTCTACATTAGACCAGAAGTACTTGGTTTTACCCTAGGTCCCTGAGCTACCCAGTAATCAGGTTCATGGTCACTAGAACAGTGTTGGGTATGGGTTTCATCTCATAGAAAGGACTTTAAGAAAAATCAGTTATTGGTTGATTACTCCCACAAGCTTTGTGCTACCATTGTCTCAACATGTCTTGCAGGCAGAACATCATTGTAGGTAGAGGATTTGTGGATGGCTTGGTGTTTATATTTCTCTTGTGAGAATATGCAGTTTATTCCTGTACCAAAGACACTGAACATGGAGTGAAGGCTCTGTAAGGTTCTATGTAGGCACTGGCTCAACATCTCCATCTTCAATGAGTTATGTAGGTACTATCTTGAGCCATGGGGCCTTGCTGTCAGCTTGTGGAGAGCAGCCTATAGTCTGGGCAACAGCCTGGACTGTTAGGGCATTCTCATGGGTCCCCTTTGGTCAATAACTCACTAGATATACCATAATCCCAGTACTGGAAGCTTCGTTTGGTGACAAGAGATAGTCAGTTGGGACTCTCTCCCCATTATTTGGTTCCTTTAGATTGCCTTCATATGTGTATATATTTTAGGAAGTTTCTACTGTATTAGGTTACCATAATACCCTTTAAATGCCCCTTAGTGCTAGCTGTCTCTCCTTGTATTCTCTTCCACATCCCACTCTCACTTCTCCGTCTCCACTTGATCCACCTCTCAAGCACCCACATCCATTCCTATCTATTCTATTTCCCTTTCCTAATGAGATCTATTTCTTCTTGTAAAGCTCCATCCTCTATACACATGCTCTCTAGACTGTAGTGTGCTTATCATTGACTTCACAACTAATATCCACACATAAGTAAATACATATCATATCTATCTTTCTGCATCTCGGATACCTCCCTCAGGATTCCCCCCCCCCCAATTCTATCAATTTGCCTGCAAATTTTGTGATGTCATTTTTTTAATGGCTGAATAATACTCTATTGTATAACTATGCCACATTTTCTTTATCCATTCTCCTGTTGAGGGACATCCAGATTGCTTCCAATTTCTAGCTGTTATGACTAGAGCAGCAGCGAACAGAGTTGAGCAAGTGTCTCTGTGGCATGATGGAGCATTCTTTGAGTATATGCCTAGAATGGTACACCTAGATCTTGAGGTAGATCATTTCCCATTTTCCTGAGGGACCACCATACTGATTTCACAATGGCCATATAAGTTTGCACTCCCACCAGCAATGGAGTATTCCCCTTGCTCTATGTCTTCACCAGCATGAGCTACCACTTGGGTTTTGATCTTAGCCATTCTGACAGAGGATCTCAAAGTAGTTTTGATTTGTATTACCTTAATGGCTAAGGAAATTGAACATTTAAGTGTTTCTTAGCCATTTGAGTTTCCTCTGTTGAGAATTCTATTTAGATCTGTACCCCATTTTTAAATGGGTTATCTGTTTTTAGTTCCTAGTTTCCTGAGTTCTTTGCATATTTTGGATATTAGTATTCTACCAAACATGTAGTTGGTAAAGATCTTTTCCCATTCTGCAGGCTACCTCTTTGTCCAAATGACAGTGTCCTTTGCCTTGTAGAAACTTCTCAGTGTCATGAAGTTGCACTTATTGTTGAACAAGGAATGCTATAAAGAGGTGTTGGATTTTGCCAAAGGTCTTTTCTGCATCTAATAAGATGATCGTGTAGTTTTTGTCTTTCAGTGTATTTGTATGGTGGATGTCTTGGTCCAGCATTTCTCAACTTGTGGATCTCAATGCCTTTGGGGGTCAAACAACCGCTTCATAGGGTCACATATCAGATATCCTTCATATATTTACATTATGACTCACAACAGGAGCAAAATTACATTTACAAAGTCTCAATAAAAATAATTTTCTGGTTGGGGGTCACCATAACATGAGGAAATGCACTAACAGGTCACAGCATTAGAAAGATTTAGAACCCAGAAGATGCTCGAACATATAACAAGGACATATGCTCAACTATGTTCATAGCAGCCTTATTTATAATAGCCAGGAGCTGGAAAGAACCCAGATGTCCTTCAACTGAGGAATGGATTAAAAAAATGTGGTACATTTACACAATGGAGTATTACTCAGCTATTAAAAACAATGAATTCGAGAGGTTCCTAGGTAAATGGATGGAACTAGAAAATATCATCCTGAGTGAGGTAAGCCAATCACAAAAGAACACACATGGTATTCACTCACTGATTATTGGATATTAGCCCAGAACCTTGAAATGCCCAAGATGCAACTCACAGGCCACATGAAGCTCATGAAGAAGGAAGACCAAGTCGGGGTGATTCGGTCCTTCTTAGAAGGAGCAACAAAATACTCAAGGGAGCAAATATGGAGACAAAGTGAGGGACAGAAACTAAAGGAGGGGCCATCTGAAGACCACTCCACCTGAGTATCCATCCCATGTGCAGTCACCAAAGGTAGATGCTGATGTGGAAGTCAGGAAGTGCATGCTGATAAGAGCCTGATATGGATGTCTCCTCAGAGGTCTGCAAGCATCTGACATATTCAGAGGCAGATGCTCACAACTAGCCATTGAACTGATCATGGGGTTCTCAATGGAGGAGTTAGAGTGAAGACTGAAGGAGCTGAAAGGATTTGCAGCACCATGAGGAGAGCAACAATATCAACCAACCACAGCTCCCAGGGTCTAAACCACCAGCCTGGGAGCACTTAGGGAGGGATCCAGGGCTTCAGCTGAATATGTAAGAGTGGAGGGCGCTGCTGGGCATAGGTGGAAGAAGAGAACCTTGACCTCATAAAGGCTGGATGCCCCAGGGGGTGGGAATTTTGAGGGTGGGGAGGTGGGAGTGGGGCGGGGTAGATAGAGGTTACATCCACAGAGAAGAAGGAGGAGGGGTGAGGGGATTGGGGGTTCCTGGGTGGGTGGGGGATGGGGTAAGAGGACAACATATGAAATATAAATAAAACATCCAATAAAAAAATTTAAAAAAAAAAGAAAGATTTAGAACCATTGTTTTAGCCAAAGCTGTGAAGATATACCACAACTCTTTTAAAGGAAAACATTTAATTGGGGACTGGTTACAAATTCAGACGTTTGGTTCATTATCAGCACAGTGGGAAGCATGGCGACATATAGGCAGACATGGCGTTTGAGAGGAGCTGAGAGTTCCACATCTGGATCCACAAGCAGCAAGAAGAAAGAAAGTCACTGGGCCTGGCTTGAACACTGAAACCTCAAAGTCCATCCTCAATGACATACTTCTTCCCACAAGACCATACCTATTGCAACAAGGCCACAGCTCCCAATCCTTGTCAAGTAGTGTCACTTCCTAATGTCTAAGCATTCAAATATTTGAGACTATGGAAGCAGTTCCTAGTTAAACCACCAAAGCAAATAAATTACTTTTATCAACTTAGGTATGTTAAACCATCCCTGCATCTCTGGGAATCCTACTTTATTTAGGTTAGGTGATCTTTTTAATGGGTTCTTGAATCTTATGCAAGTATTTTATTCATATTTTTTACATCTATGTTCATAAGATTAATTATTCTATAATTCTCTTTCTTTGTTGGGCCTTTATATCATCTGGATGTCAGAGTAACCAAAAATTTGTGAAACAAATTGGGTAATGTGAAATAATTTCAGGAGTATTGGCATTAACTTTTCTTTGAAAGTCTGGTAAAATTCTGCACTAAAACTATCTAACCCTGTACTTTTTTTGTTTGTTCATTTGGGAGATTTTAATGACTGCTTCTATTCCACTCGGGGTTATAGGTCAATTTAAGTTTCTTATTTGATCTTGGCTTAAGTTTGGTAAGTGGTATGTATCCATTTCTTTTAGATTTTCCAATTTGGGGGAGTAAAGATTTTTAAAGAATGTCCTTAGGATTCTTTGGATTTCCTTAGTATCTGTTGTTATGTGCTTTTCATTTTAAATTTTGTTAATTTGGATATTATCTCCCCACCTTTAGTTAATTTGGATAAAAGTTTGTCAATCTTACTGATTTCCTCAAAGAACCAAGTCTTTCATTTCACTGATTCTTTGTATTGTTTGTTTCGACATTATTGACTTTAGCCCTGAGTTTGATTATTTCTTAGTGTCTACACCTTTTTGGATGTGATTTCTTATTTTTGTTCTAGAGCTTTCAGGTATGCTGTTAAGTTGCTACTAGACAATCTCTTCAATTTTTTTTTTTAATGTAGACACTTAGTACTAAGAACTTGTCTCTTAAAACGGCTATCATCGTATCCCATAAGTTTGGCCAAATGAGTTGTGTACTCATTTTCTTTCAATTCTAGAAAGCGTTTATTTCTTAATTTCTGTCTTGACCCATTTTTAATTCATTAGAGAATTGTTCAAGTTTCTCAGAGTTCTTAAGCTTTCTGTTGTTGTTGATATCCATACTAACTGTGGTCAGTTAGTATACGGGATATTATTTTGATTTTATAATATCTGCTGAGACTGCCTTGTGTCCAGGTATATGGTAAATTTCAAAGAAAGTTTCATAAGGTTCTAAGAAGGAATAATCTTTTGTGTCTAGTCTGGAATGGTCTTTTTTAGTCTCAAAGTAGAAGTGCATCCACTTCTACTTTGGCTTTTAGGGTCTTCACTGGTAAGTCAAGTGTAACTCTAATAGTCTTCCTTTATGTTACTTGCTTTTTTTCCCTTACAGCTTTATTTTTTATATGTAAGCTTTTTAATGCAAATTTCCCAAGAGAAAGAGTAACTACCCCCCCCAATGAAGCTATCACACCAGTTCCAATGAGCTACCAATGTCGTTCAGTCATGTTACATCTTCCCTTTCCATGTCCCCAAAGAAAATTTCAGGTATCAAGTATTGGGGAACATATCAAATGTTACACACCATAGAGTCCATTCTTATGCCCTTTCTTTTCCAAGTACCATTTGTTTCTTTGAATACAGTCTCTCAGTGGAATTTGGACATGTTGGCCTTCCAAGAACTGAAGTCAGAGTTAACGGAGGTTCTTGATTCCCAAATCTTGAAAGAGAATCCATCTTGTGGCCATGGCTATTCTACACTTGCTCACATCAGAGACTAGGTCAACGTTCGGGAAGTCAGTCTTGTTCACAGAGCTTTTCTGGACCATACCTTTACTCCATCCAATGGAGGATTTTAGATATGCTGTACCTCTGAATCCCAGATCTGCTGATGGATGGCCACTTCCACATCTTAGCTCATGGCTTTGCATTTGGTACCCACAGAAAAGCTGCTCTCTCCTCAGAGAAGAAAAGAGCCAACGAATCACCCCCTTGCAGCTTTTAATATTCTTTCTTCTATGTTTGATTATGTGCCAAGGAAACTTTCTTTTCTGGTCCAGTCTATTTGTTGTTCTGTATGTTTGTTGAACTTTGATAGGCATCTCCTTCTTTAGGTTAGGGATATTTTCTTCTTGAAAATATTTTCTGTGCCTTTGATCTGTGCCTTTCTCCTTCCTCTGTTCCTATTATTCTTAGATTTGGTCTTTTCATGGTGTCCCAGATTTCCTGAATGTTTTGGGCCAGAAAATTTTTAGATTTCCATTTCTTTGACAGAAGTATCAATGTCTTCAATGTTTGACATTCTCTCTTCTGTCTCTTATATTCTGTTGGTTAGGCTTGCCTCTGAAATTCCTTTTCCAGTTTCTAAAATTTTCACTTCCAGATTTCCCATAGTTTGGGTTTTCTTTATTAATTCTATTTCCACTTTCAGGTTTTGAATAGTTTTATTCATTTCTTTCTACTGTAGGACTGCTAGGCTCTCTTGAGATATACTGTCCTGGCTGCTATTAATTGTGTTTTTTACACTAACATAGAGACATCTGTGGAAAGATTGTAATTCTAGGTGCTGATATGTGGTTTTGTCTTTTTTGGTTGGGTGTTTTGTTCCTTGGTTTCTGTTTCTGTTCTGATTCTGAGGAGTGTGTTGCCTGTAGGAAAATCTTCTGGAGTCCTGATGGGTGTGGACAGTGGGGATTCCAGGTAAAATGTGTTTTGGGGTATTGGGACATGAGGCTTAGGAATAGGGAAGGGCTGTGGAGGGCCTTCACAAGAGGGAGAAAGGCAGGGTGTTCCACCAGGATCTGTTTACTTAGTTCCCTGAGAATGAAAGCAGAGAATGAAGAGAGGCTACAGCAGGTTTGATACAGAGCTGGGAATGAGACTGGGGACTGGGCTTATTTTAGCTTCCTAGCTTCCTTGGTTAGAGAGGCCTGTGGCTTCCCAGAGAGTGCCTGTTAGGGCTGGAGGCTAGGTGAAAACAATGAGTGGGTATGATGAAATGTGGAGATCTGTGTGATCTAACGTAAACAGAGGAGGGAAGGGAAAGGAATTTGCATTAGATGGTCTACTTCAGAACTAGAGATGAGACTGGGGATTTAATTTGGAAGAGCAGGAGAAGTGAAGGTTTGTCATTAGCCTACCAGTTTCCAGAGTGGCCTATGCATTCCCAGGGAGAGCCTTCAGAAATTGGGGGCTGGTATAAAACATGAAGGGGAGGAACCAGGAGGAGAAGATCTGTGGGATCCACTACAAATAAAGTGGGGTGAGGCTGCTGCAGGTGCTCTGCTGCAGAGTTGGGGATCAGACTGTGGGATTGGACTTGAAGGGATAGAGGGAGGGGTGAAGAGCTGCATTTGGCCTACCTGATTTCCTGGCGGGAGTGGCCTGACCAAATCATTTCTTAAAAGATTTTCAACATAAAAAAGATTTCAAACATTAAATATGTCTAACATTTCAATTTTGATAGGAAATACCGAGGTAATGGCCTATTTATTTTATCTTAAAACAAAATATATTCATAGTTTTACTGAAAGGCCTAGAAACAATTAGAAAGCTACTGGTGTCCCATATATGTAAGTACTCACCATCATTTTCTAATCAGATAGCCAGAACTGCCTTAGAAAACAAGGGGATTTGAGGTCTAGGAACAAACTGCATAGGATAAGCCTGAAAAACACTGCTTATGGCAATATAAAGAATCATCGAAGATCTCTGGAGCACAGAAGCCAACAGGAAGGTTTCAGACAACTCAACTCTCCTGGTTTGCTCTGTCTTCCAGTCCTTCATCTACTCTCTTTCCTCAGTGTCTTCTGTAGGTTTCAAGTTCTGCCCCTGGTTAAGAATACTGTGTGCTTAAGGATTTCATCCTGGACTTAGCTCTGTGTATACCACACCCCACACTCCCAAATATTCCTATACACAATAATTTCTATTGACAGTCTTTCTATACAAGGCTTCTCAACACTAAAACAATGAATTCCTAAAACAAACCATTCAAAGCCCTCATACTCTACTAAACTGCATAGAGTGAATAGGAAAAAGGGTTGAACAATAGTACTGATGAAAGCTATAACTGACCCAGGGGTCACAATTTAAAGCTCCCAGTCAGGCTGCTCCACACCAATAAAGACAGTCACAGTAAGTGATTAATGTGCATAAAAGTAATGCAGAAAGGACACTGTTTTAATATTGGCACAAGCATAATCCAAGGTGCCAAGATAGCACAGGGGGATCTGGCTGTGAGCCAGTGAGGCCACCACAAAACACCCCAGTTGTGAGGACTAGGGATTGGCCAGGAGAGGAGGATGCCTCTGGAAAAGACATTTGTTTTTAATTTTCTTAAACAGACAAAGCAACTCCTATTCATAGTACAAATGAACTGTTAGCTGACAGTCTCAACTCTATCTGCCCCTTGTCTAGCAAAACCAGCACCAACAAAACCCTGCATATGAACCAAATGCTTTTTTCTGCATTATACTAACACTATCTCCCCCATTTACCAGCCACTTGTGAGACAGTTCACACACCAGGAGCATGCACACTATACCTGCATCTCAAAGTTATACTATCTGCCTGTGCAGCAACCCAAGTTTCAGACCCACATATTCAGTAAGACACTTTGATTCAGACTAAGTAGCCCCACTGGATAGTCCACAGGCATCTCTAAATGAAGCTTCAAATTCAAATCAGTTCCCGTTCCACTCCCCACACTTCACACCCACTCTTCCTCCCACCTCTGAAAAAACAGTGCCATCATCCCACCATGGCCCTGACTAGAAACTTGGATGCCACCCTTGCCCCTTTTCCCTCGTTGATCTCTCACTACACCTTATGTCAAGTCTCATCAGATCTCTACTAACTCACTCACTTAAATCTACTCCATTGCCTGTTCTTCATTAATTACCTGGACCCTCATATCATTTCACCAGAATCCCTAAAATAGTTTCCTAAATATTCTCTTTTCTTTCAACCCTATTCCCCTCCAATCTGTTCTTTTCACAAGGGAGCTCTCTCTAAAATGTAAAGATGTAAAATATAAAAATGTCAAGCCCCTGCTAAGCACTTAAATGGCTCTCCAGACTGACAGCAAGATAAATTATTCAGCTTGCCTTTATGCAAGAGGATGCTATGACTTCAGAACTTCACCCCTACTGGCTTCACATTCCAAATATTGGCACACTGTAGTTTCCTGCTGCATCCTCCCTCTCTTGCCCTTTGGATGTATTATTTTCTTAAAAATCCAAGAGATTCCCTGCTCCTGCTGTGATACCAGTTATACCTATATAGATATGAACATTATATGTGCATATATTTCCACATATAAACGAAGAAGTTACCATGTACAAAGGAAAAGCCCTCATGTTTCAAAGAGTGAACTGTTGAAAACTGAAGAGCCACATCTAGTCCGTCTTGCTGAGAAATCACATGGCAGAGGCCATCAAAGTGAGCCAGTACACAAAGACTAAAGTTACAGTCTTCAGAGGAGCTTGATTCTTTTCCTAAAGTTTTAAAATGATTGGAAAAAAAAAAAAAAGATCACTGGAGACTTAAAATTCAGAGAGTGGGAAGAACTGTAGCAAAGAAAGCAGAATTCAAAAGTTTCTCAAAAAAGAATTCTCAATGTAGCTAATAAAATTATTTCAGTTTTTCAAGTTCCATTAAGCCTCCAGTTTCCACTAAATGATGTTAAGAAACTTCCAATTCTTTATTATAATAAGAAAGGGGTTCTTAACATGTTATCTTCTCAATTGTCAGTAACAGCAGCAAAACAGAATGCCTTTCAAAACTGAAAAGGCCGCTATTACAGCTGTCTTAGGGTTTACTGCTGTGAACAGACACCATGACCAAGGCAACTCTTATAAGGACAACATTTAATTGTGGCTAACTTACAGGTTCAGAGGTTTAGTCTATTATCATCAAGATGGAAGCATGGCAACATCTAGGCAGGCATGGTACAGGGAGAGCTGAGAGTTCTACATCTTCATTTGAAGACTGCTAGAGGAAGACTAGCTTCCAGAAAGCTAGGACAAAGCCCATGCCCACAGTGACACTCCTACTCTCAACAAGGGCACACCTACTCCAACAGGGCCACACCCTCTAATGGTGCCACTCCCTGGGCTGAGCATATACAAATCATCACAACAGCTAACAGACCTTTGTAAGGCATTAATGTGACTTTAGGACTGTTCATTGTTTTCTTTTATCAGGACCAGCTGTCACTTAACATCAGTTGCAACCAACTCATTTACACTTAACTGAACAGAGTCAGAATTCTCTGTGGATGGTCTGGGCCCTAAGGCCACCTAGGCACTCCATCACCTCCCCTTCAAACATACAGGTGAAGGGGAAAGGTCTGATGCTATGATCTTGTTCTCCAGTTGGTTCTTGATTTGTTAGTAAAGAAAGCCAGGGAGCAGTTGCTGGGAGAAAGATACAGGCAAAACTTCTGGGTCTCAGCAGGAAAAAGGCAGCCGCAAGGAAAGGGAGAAGTTTTCTGTCATGCTTTGGAGGGAGTAGAAAACAGCAACCATGTGTGGTCTCAGGGGGAGCTGGGGCCTGTGGCCACTACTACAGGTGGGTGGCCAAGGATGTTTGACAGGGGCTAGGTGGGACTAACCACTGAAGTTTAGGGCAGGTGGAGAGATGGAGATAATAAATTGGTAAGGGCATATTTTTCCAGGTGGGAGATATCTGTACCCAGGAATTGTGCTAAGAAAGCAAATTGTAAAAAAACAATGTCTTTTGTCTGCATATTCCTGGAAGCTGGGAGAGGGCTGGTAGTACGGTCACCTCCCCAAGTAAAGGCAGGGTGGAGTCTGGTAGCTCAGCTGATCCTGGACCAAAGGCGGTAGTTTAAAACTACATGCAACACACAGGACCCATATATTTGCCATAAACTCAGTAACCAAGCCTTCCTGATACAGGCTTAAAAACTTCTAATTTTCCATTTTGATCATATAGTAACCCTTCTAAATTCTAAGTTGGAGTCTAACAACAACAACAACAAAGAAAGACAAGAGAAAAGTGTGTACATATGAAAGCTACCCCCCAAAAAGTCAGAAATCTCCAAGATGTGGCTCATGTAGCTTTTTTGACCAAAAGATGTGATGAAGGCAAACCATGAGCAGCTGACCAGAACACGGTAACAGTAGTTTGCTTTACAGGTTAAAAATTGGAGCCTTCCCCTTGGTTAGAATTTGTGGTGACTGACTCATCCTTAGCTTCTTGGCATACAACAGACATCTTGCTTTTCTTAGAAGAGATTGTTCAGGTTTCTGCTGTTTCTAACAACAATCTGTGTGGTAGAGTGGCCATTGTGAACAAACTCATCTTGCTTCCTACAACCACAAAGTCTTCTGGTAACCCTGTCTTAAAGACACCTCAAGAAATATAAAAGCAATGCCATACTGTGTGAGTAATTTAAGCTGGCTTGAAGGAACCAGTTTTCCTATTGTAACGTGCAGGCTGGCAAAGTCCAGCTCACCTAACAGGAGTAGGAGTGGTACCACACGCACACACAAGTCTCAGACATATGGATTCCCCTTTTGCATAGTTGTGTGAGCTTTAACACGTAAGCAACTCATCTCTCTGTTAAGTACTACTTGAGAAAAATGAGATGTCAGAAGTTGAAAGGGTAAAACAGATTTTAAATGTTTCTCAGTGAATGTATGAACTTTTATTTCAGTAATCTATACATTTTTCTTCTCATGAATACCAGAAAAATAGTACTTTTACATGATGTGGTCAACTGTGTGAAGAACTTCTGAGTAATACTGATTATTTTATTGCCTACTAAAATATGAAATTATAGAAGTTCAGAAATATGAAACATAACGGAATTTAGCCATTTCCTCTTCAAAAGGCTGTTGCTCTTCATGGTGGGTAACATCAGAGTGAAACAGTCATTTTTCATACTGGGAAAAAGTACTTCCTATAGCAGTGTGTGTGTGTGTGGGTGTGTGTGTGTGTGTGAGTGTGTTGTCTGTGTGTGTGTTGTCTCTGTGTGTGTGTGTTGTCTGTGTGTGTGTGTTTGTGTGTGTGTTGTCTGCGTGTGTGTTTCTCTGTGTGTGTGTGTGTGTTGTCTGTGTGTATGTGTGTGCCTGTCTATGTAAAGGGAGGGGAGATCAAGCTCATGGTGCCACACTGTGGACTGCTCAAATTCTTAACTGAAGTTATTAGAGGCATACTGGATCAAGGATTTTCTTCTAAATATTCCCTGTGAGATATTGAAGCAAAGCAAAAATTTGAAAGTTTTAAGAAAGAATTTGGTAGACAAATTCTTAGAAGTATTCACAGGAGGACTTCCGGTCTGGGCCTGAGCATAGAGCAGGTCCCAGGCAGCAGCTCTGTACCCAACCTCAGAAAACCAAAAGGGGGCCTCCCCGGAGCTTTAACTCAGGCAGCATCCCAGGTAAGTAAAAAGCAACACTTGCTCCAAACAGGGGGTAACCGGGACCCACTGAGACCCAGGAATTCACTCCTGGCCCAGAGCCCGGGCTCCATCTGGTCTGGGCCCGAGCACTCAGCAGATCCCAGGAGGCAGCTCTGCACCCAACCTCACAGAAACCAGAGGAAGCGGGGCTATCAGGAGCTCTAACCCAAGCAGTATCTTAGGCTAGGAGGTGACATTACTTGCCCCATACAGGGAGCAACCAGGACCTACTAGGACCCAGGAATTCACTCCAGGCCCAGAGCACAGGTTCCTTCCGGGCTGGGCCCGAGCACTGAGCAGATCTTGGGCCTCAGCTCTAACCCCAACAGCAAAACCCATCCCAAACAGTTCTGACACAACCTAGATAATAGGAAAGACAGGCACCAGTAAGAGACAGCACAGATAGCACAAAGGAGATCCAGATGGCGAAAGGCAAGCACAAGAACACAAGCACCCAAGGTACTTGCCATCTTCAGAACCTAGTTCTCCCACATTAGAAAGTCCTGAACTCCCCATATCACCAGGAAAACAAGAACCAGATCTAAAATCACTTCTAATGATGATGATAGAGGACTATAAGAAGGACATAAATAACACTATAAAAAAAATTGAGTAGAACACAGATAAACAGGATGAAGTCCTTAAAGAAACACAAAAATCCTTTAAAGAATTACAAGAAAACACAAACAAAAAGATGAAGGAAAAGAACAAAACCATCAAGGACATAAAAATGGAAGTAGAAACAATAAAGAAATCACAAAGGGAGATTACCCTGGAGACAGGAAACCTAAGAAAGAAATCAGGAGTCATAGATACAAGAATCACCAACAGAATACAATAGATAGAAGAAAGAATCTCAGGTGCAGAAGATACCTTAGAAAATATTGACACAACTGTCAAAGAAAACGCAAAATGCAAAAAGTTCTTAACACAAAACATCCAGGAAATCCAGGACGCAATGAGAAGACCAAACCTAAGGATAATACGTATAGATGAGAGTGAAGATTCCCAAATTAAAGGGCCAGTAAATATCTTCAACAAAATTATAGAAGAAAACTTCCCTAACCTAAGGAATGAGATGCCCATAATCACACAAGAAGCCTACAGAACACCAAACAGACTAGATCAAAAAAGAAATAACTCCTGTCACATAATAATCAAGACACAAAATGAACAAAACAAAGAAAGAATTTTAAAAGCAGCAAGGGAAAAAGGCCAAGTAACATATAAAGGCAAACCTATCAGAATTATACCTGACTTCTCACCAGATACTATAAAAGCCAGAAGATCCTGGACAAATATCATACAGACCCTAAGAGAATATTTGCCAGCCCAGGCTACTTTACCGAGCGAAACTCTCAATTACCATAGACGGAGAAACCAAGATATTCCATGACAAAACTGAATTTACACAGTATCTTCCCACAAATCCAGCATTACAAAGGATAATAGCAGGAAACCCCAATACAAGGAGGGCAATCATACCCTAGAAAGAGCAAGAAAATAATCCTCTTCCATCAAACCCAAAAGAAGATAACCACACAAATGATGTCTCCACAATTAGCAAAAATGACAGGAAGCAACAACACCCTCTCCTTAATATCTCTTAACATCAATGGACTCAATTCCCCAATAAAAAGGCATAGGCTAATGGACTGGATACGCAAACAGGGCCCAGCTTTTTGCTGCTTACAGGAAACCCACCTCAGTGACAAAGACAGACACTACCTTAGAGTAAAAGGTTGGAAAACAATTTTTCAAGCAAATGGCCCTAAGAAACAAGCTGGAGTAGCCATTCTAATATCAAATAAAATCTACTTTCAACTTAAAGCTATCAAAAAGGATAAGGAAGGACATTTCATACTTGTCAAAGGAAAAGTCAACCAACATGAACTCTCAATTCTGAATATCTATGCGCCAAATACAAGAGCACCCACTTTCATAAAAGAAACCTTACTAAAGCTCAAAGCACACATTGCACCTCACAAAATAATAGTGGGAGACTTCAACACCCCACTCTCAGCAATCCATAGATCATGGAAACAGAAACTAGAGATACAGTGAAACTAACAGAAGTTATGAACCAAATGTACTTAACAGATATCTATAGAACATTTCACCCTAAAGCAAAAGAATATACCTTTTTCTCAGCACCTAATGGTACCTTCTCCAAAATAGACCATATAATTGGGCACAAGACAGGCCTCAACAGATACAAAAAAATTGAAATAATCCCCTGCATCCTATCAGATCACCATGGTCTAAGGCTGGTCTTCAAAAATGAAAAAGACAATGGAAAGCCCACATTCACATGGAAACTGAACAACACCCTACTCCTTGATAATCTGGTAAGGGAAGAAATAAAGAAAGAAATTAAAAACCTTTTAGAATTTAATGAAAATGATGACACATCATACCAAAACCTATGGGTTACAATGAAAGCAGTGCTAAGAGGAAAATTCATAGCTCTAAGTGCCTACAAAAAGAAACCGGAGGGAGCATACACTAGCAGCTTGACAATGCACCTGAAAGCCCTAGAACAAAAAGAAGCTAATACACCCAAGAGGAGTAGAAGGCAGGAAATAATCAACCTCAGGGCTGAAATCAACCAAACAGAAACAAAAAGAACTATCCAAAGAATCAATAAAACCAGGAGCTGGTTCTTTGAGAAAATCAACAAGATAGATAAACCCTTAGCTAGACTAGTCAGAGGGCAGAGAGACAGTATCCAAATTAATAAAATCAGAACTGAAAAGGGTGACATAACAACAGAAACCAAGGAAATTAAAAAAATCATCAGATCCTACTACAAAAGCCTATACTCAACAAAACTGGAAAACCTGGATGAAATGGACAATTTTCTACACAAATACCAGTTACCAATGTTAAATCAGGACCAGATAAACCATCTAAGCATTCCCATAATCCCAAAAGAAACAGAAGCAGTCATTAAAAGCCTGCCCACAAAGAAAAGTCCGGGACCAGATGGTTTTAGTGCAGAATTCTATCAGACCTTCAAGGAAGACCTAATTCCAATTCTCTTCAAACTATTCCACAAAATAGAAACAGAAGGTACACTACCCAATTCGTTCTATGAATGCACAATTACCTTCATACCTAAACCACACAAAGACCCAACAAAGAAAGAGAACTTCAGACCAATATCCCTTATGAACATTGACGCAAAATTACTCAATAAAATTCTAGCGAACCAAATCCAAGAACACATCAAAATAATTATCCATCATGATCAAGTAGGCTTTATCCCAGGAATGCAGGGCTGGTTCAATATACGGAAATCCATCAATGTAATCCACTATATGAACAAACTCAAAGTAAAAAACCACATGATCATATCACTAGATGCTGAGAAAGCATTTGACAAAATTCAACACCCCTTCATGATAAAAGTCTTGGAAAGATCAGGAATTCAAGGTCCATACCTAAACACAGTAAAAGCAATATACAGCAAACCAGTAGCCAGCATCAAACTAAATGGAGAGAAACTTGAAGCAATCCCACTAAAGTCAGGGACTAGGCAAGGTTGCCCACGCTCCCCCTACTTATTCAATATAGTAGGAAGTCCTAGCCAGAGCAATTAGACAACACAAGGAGGTCAAAGGGATACAAATTGGAAAGGAAGAAGTCAAAATCTCACTATTTGCAGATGATATGATAGTATACTTAAGTGACCCCAAAACTTCCACTGGAGAACTCCTAAACCTGATAAACAACTTTAGCAAAGTGCCTGGATATAAAATTAACTCAAGCAAATCAGTAGCCTTCCACTACTCAAAAGATAAACTGGCTGAGAAAGAAATTATGGAAATGACACCCTTCACAATAGTCACAGATAATATAAAATACCTTGGTGTGAACCTAACCAAGCAAGTAAAAGACCTGTATGACAAGAACTTCATGCCCCTGAAGAAAGAAATCGAAGCAGAGCTCAGAAGATGGAAAGATCTCCCATGCTCATGGATTGGAAGGATTAATATAGTAAAAATGGCTATTTTGCCAAAAGCCATCTACAGATTTAATGCAATCCCCATCAAAATTCCCACTCAATTCTTCACAGAGATAGAAAGAGCAATCTTAAAATTCATTTGGAATAACAAAAAACCCAGGATAGCGAAAGCTACTCTCAGCAATAAAAGAACTTCTGGGGGAATCACCATCCCTGACTTCAAGCTGTACTACAAAGCAATAGTGATAAAAAAACAAAACAAAACAAAACAAAACTCCATGGTATTGGAACAGAGATAAGCGGGAGGATCAATGGACTAGAATAGAAGACCCAGAAATGAACCCCCATACCTATGGTCACTTGATCTTTGACAAAGGAGCTAAACCCATCCAGTGGAAAAAGGACAGCATTTTCAACAAATGGTGCTGGTCCAACTGGAGTTCAGCATGTAGAAGAATGCAAATTGATCCATACTTATCTCCTTGTAAAAAGCTCAATTCCAAGTGGATCAAGGACCTCCACCTAAAACAGCTACACTGAAACTAGTAGAAGAGAAACTGGGGGAAAGCCTGGAACACTTGTGCACAGGAGAAAAGTTTCTGAACAGAGCACCAATGGCTTGTGCTCTAAGACCAAGAATTGACAAATGGGACCTCATAAAACTGCAAAGCTTCTGTAAAGCAAAGGACACAGTCAATAGGACAAAGTGGCAACCAACAGATTGGGAAAAGATCTTTACCAACCCTACATCTGATAAAGGGCTAATACCCAAGGTATACAAAGAACTGAAGAAATTAGACTCTAGACAGTTAAAGAATCCTATTAAAAAAATAGAGCACAGAGCTGAACAAAGAATTCTCAACTGAGTGAGTTAGCTCGAATGGTTGAGAAGCACCTAAAGAAGTGTTCAGCATCCCTAGTCATCAGGGAAATGCAAATGAAAACAACACTGAGATTCCACCTCACACCAGTCAGAATGGCTAAGATCAAAAACACAGGTGACAGCAAATGTTGGCGAGGATGTGGAGAAAGAGGAACACTCCTCCACTGTTGGTGGGATTCTAAACTGGTACAACCACTATGGAAAGCAGTCTGGCGGTATCTCAGAAAATTGAACATAGTGTTACCTGAGGACCCAGCTATACCACTCCTGGGCATATACCCAAAAGATGTTTCAACATACAACAGGGACACATGCTTCCCCATGTTCATAGCAGCCTTATTTATAATAGCCAGAAGTTGCAAAGAACCCAGATCCCCTTCAACAGAAGAATGCATGCAGGAAACGTAGTACATTTATACAATGGAGTACTACTCAGCTATTAAAAACAATGAGTTCATGAAATTCTTAGGCAAATGGATGGAGCTGAAAAATATCATCTTGTGCGAGGTAACCCAATCTCAAAAGAACTTCCATGGTATGTACTCACTGATAAGTGGATTTTAGCCCAAAAGCTCACAATTTCTAAGAAAAAATGTATAGACTACATAAAACTCACAAAGAAGAAGGATGACCAAAGTGTGGGTGCTTTGGTCCTTTCTAGAAGGAGTATCAAAAGTTTCAACCAGAGCTCCCAAAGTCTAAACCGCCAGCCAGAGAGCACAAAGGGAGGGACTCATGTCTCCACCTGTATAGGGAATTGAGGGTGACTATGTCAGATGTCAATGGAAGTGGAGGGCCATGGTTCCTGAAAGTTTGGATTCCCTACTGTGTGGGAATTCCAGAGCAGGGAGATGGGACTGGGAGGATGTTTGGAGCACACCCTCATAAAAATAGGAGGAGGGAGTATGGGATAAGGGGTTTGGAGGGAGATGGGAGAGGAGATAACATTGAAAAGTAACTAAGTATAATAATAATAAAAAAAAACAGATAAAAAGTCCAAAAAAAAAAAGAGAGAGTGTTTACTTTTTTTAAATTAGTTTCAGAAGTTTCTAGGAGTTGCTAATTGGCTAAGATCCTATTTTAAGCTCTCCACAAAAGAATTTAAGTCTCTGTTCAATAGTCTCAAGAGAGATGTAAATCCTAATTTCCCAAAACAATTAATTGACAAAACAGAGGTAATCTCACAAAAAGTAGAAGAAGCTATTACTAATCGATATATTATATAGTCTGATTAGTTGTTGGCGGTGATATAAGTCCTCTGACAAAAGATTATTAATATAGATTTATATATCTTTAAATAGGGTCTTCATGACTCTCTGAGTCTCGAAGGAGCGACTGTTGGCGTTTCTGCCCTGATTTTACAAGAACTCTGAAAAATTGGCTTTAAAAACAAAAGAGGAACAGTACCCCCTCAGAAAGAGTCCCCCCTGAAGTACTCTCCATCATGACTTGTTCACTTTTAACTCTCTAAAGCTGAAAGCTCATGACAAATCTGCTGCTGTCTGCCTCTGGCACCACCAAGACCAACAAAAACTTTGCCACAGATATGGGGAAGGACCCTCTTACCCTGAAAGGGAATGGCCCAGACCCAGTCCCCTTATGGGACCGAGGATTGATATGCCTGTTTGATACCAGAGAAGGCACAGCTAACTGGCTACCAAAAAGATTAATGAAATAAATAGATACCCCCACAAAGCCAGGGCCAACCATAAATAAGATGAATAACAATTGACATCCAGGGAAGAGAAATCTCCCTGAAAATTCCCTTCTTTTTCCTTTCCAGGTGAAAATGAATCACCCGTGATGTCTGCTGTTAGAAATTCTAATCCAGAAGCTGGCCTCTGACCTTATACTACTCAGACCTTTGAAGGGCCACTGACAAGAACATCAAACAGCTAGAGATTGACATCACTAATCTGAAGAGATCCCTCGTTCACTGTCTGAAGAGACCTCTTAAAATAGCAAAGATCCTTATGGGACTCGATTTTCTCTATCACAATAGAAAAGGCTGTGTACAGCTCTTAACTGTGCACAACCCTTAAAAGAAGAATGTTGCCTTTACATAGACTAGACAAGGAGGGTTAAAGAGAGCATGAAATAGGTCAGTGAAGGCCCTGAGAAAAATCAGAGAAAGAGACAGATGAATGCTGGTACAAGAATTGGTTTTCAGCCTCTCCAAGGTTGTCAACCCTACTTCCTCCCATCTTGGGACCATTATTTGGGTTCTTTTTGCTTATTTCTGCTGGTCCCTGGGCCTCAAATAGGTGGACTAACTCTGTGATACAACAGATAAATAATTTGGTAGCAAAACCTATTCGGATACATTATCATAAGTTAGCTATTGAGGACCACGAGACTCAAGTGATGTTGTTACTTTATACAGGGTGTTTCCAAAACTCATCTCCACCCAACCTAAAACGGGGGACTTCTGCCCCTAGACCAAGCAGAGAGGGGCCACCCAGAACTCCCTCTGTCAGCGATCTGAATTCTTGCTTAGGCTGCGAGGCTAAGCACTGCAAGAGAATATAAATAAAAGATAAAAATTTCTATCTGGGTTCCCTGAGGGACAAGCCTGACTGCATAGGGGTTGATGTCAAAAGTATTCCCCCTCCAGGAAAAAGACATCGGGATGGGTATGGCCCTCATGCCTCACTGGACAACGACAGGGAGACTGGAGCCATTACAAGGTCCCCTTCAATTACTGGAGGTCAGGCCTCTATCCCCACCTTCGCAAGATTAGAATTGCCACAACCCTTCTATACTTAGAGAAGGGAGGAGATGTCAGGGGCAGCCCTGCTTCTACACTGAAGGTCTAAAATCAACCATAGGCCTAAAATCAGCAATAGGCCTGTCATACATGTATGCTAACACCAAGTCTTGGGTCTCAGTGGAAAAACATTGAAACAGATGGCTATAAGCTAATGTAAACAGGCAGCTTTTGTGGAAATTTACAAGCCTCAGTAGTCATAGACCTTATAAATAGGTAGCCTTGGCAGACAATACCAACTTAGATGAGGAGAAGCAAATCATATGCAGAGTCATAGTGACTTGCCCCCTGAACCTTCACCCAGCCAATACCCGGTTCTGAAGATATCTGTATTCCCCCGAACACCCACACTCCAGTGTCATTCCCTTCCCCACATCCTGCCTTTCTGTGTTTATACCCCTGTGTGAATGAATTACGATTTGAGAAAAAATAAATTATAAAACAAAAGAAGTATTCACTGAACTGACAGAAAATAAAGAGAACTACAAAAAGTTCTACCAGCAGTTCTTAAAAAAATATATATAAAGCTTAGAATTCATAAAGACTCTGATCATCAGAAGAAGCTGTCAGAGCTGTTGTGACACTACACATCTCCTGAGGTGTGATGGTCTCTCTCAATAATGATTGCACCAGAACAAAAGAATGCCAGAAGCACTACTATTTTATCACAGCTGAGACCAGGGTCACTAACTGGGGCTATAAAGGAACATCTCTGAAAGCATGGCTGAGAAGTGATCTGTAGGACTGAGAGCATTGTTAAGTATTGTGTGCAACAGCTCAAGGATTCTGAGGGCAAGCCTCAGTGTCAGTTACAAAAGAGACCGCAACTTACAGAAGAGGAGAAAAGGGAACAAAAAGAGAGAAGGATAATGTTTGAAAAACCTCAACAAAATTATGAAAAATATTTTGGAAAAAAGATTGAAAAGGTGGCATGTCAAACTGATCGGTGACATCCCAGCACAGGTGAATGGACAGAAAACATGGAAAGAATCAAGAAAGCTGGGGCCCTTAGAGGCAACTCAAGGATGGGCTACACAGCAGGAAAGAAACACCTGGAGATAAGCCCTGACCACTCCATTGTTGAAACCTTAAGGCAAAAGGCAGAGGCTGACAAGCATGGCGTCTGCGAAGGATCAGGTTTTTCAGGCTGGAAGGTCAACAGACACACGCTAACAGGATGTTCAGGATGATCAAGTTTGGTCTAGGTATTGATGAGGATGATCCCACTGTAGATGAAGGAGTGCCAGCCCTGGAAGGAGATGCTGACATATCATGAATGGAAGTAGACCAAGCTTTACCAGAAGACTCACATGTTCACCCTCGTTCATTCTGATAATACATGTTTCAGGATTTTTTGTTGATTTTTGTGCCATAAAACATAAGAGGAAGATAAAATTTCTTTCTACTTGTGGTACTGTGATACTCCAGGCTTATTTCAGCAGGTTGGAATACCATGTGCTGTATGATGTAACATAACCTATTGTTAACTTTGCAATCTGAAGTACTGAGCTGTCAAGCTGGACTCCTTAGTCACCAAACTCTTCTAAGATACATCTTCATTTTTTTAAAGGAATTTTTTTAAAAATATGTTAGGATGGCTTGAGTTTTATCTTCTAGAATCCACTTTTTAAAACACTCATCCCCTGCAGATAATCCTGCACGCACTAGCGTAAGAAATAAGAACAAAAGCCGATACAACTTGACAGGAATTCCCCACATGGCTTGTTCCACATGGTGGAAGTAGAGAACCAAGTCCTCTGTCCTTCCCTGCTCACCTTGCCCCTCTCCCCAAACATAAACAGATGTTTTCACAGGCGGCCTTCTCATACCCACAATACCTTTTGAGGGTCAATTCAATCCACAGTCTTTTCCATGCAGCCCCTTCTCTGCCCTGCAGGCTCCATTCTGACCCCTCTTTTGGCAAAGACTAGAATTGTTACGGTCAGCAGCAGACAATCACTTCTTCTGTGATTATTTCTTGTTTTCTCCAGTTTCATAGCAAGTTATTGAAAGCATATCATAGTCTTCATAATAGCATAAACACCAAATAGCACATCTGTCAACCGACAGAAACTTCCCCGTTATTTTAAGGAACCACCAAACTGGGTCTGGTGGCATATACCTACAATCCCAACACTTGGAAGTTAAAAGCAAGTGAACTGAAAGACCAAGACACCTAAGGTGCAGAGCAAGACTCTGTCTCAAAAAAGAAAATAACATTCCAGGACTTCCACGAATGTGTAATGTTATAGAGCAGAAACAAGTCAGTAAGCCACCTCCACACTATCGAACGTTGAACATATTTTTTCCCAACACTACTAGAAGCCATGTTAATCTCTAAGTAAGAGAGGGGCCAATAGAATGGATGGTGGTGTATATCTGCAATTCCAACCAGCACTTGGGATACAGACACAGGCCTGCATACACATACATACATACACACACACACACACACACACACACACACAGGCTCAAATAAGTGTTTAGAACTAAAATAAGTTTCTGTTGCTTAAAAAAGTTTGTTAACTACATAGATTAAAATAGATTATAGCATAATCTATTGAAGGCTGACAAGTTCATGACTGGCTTGAGATACATATCAAAGCCTTGCCTCAAAAAACAAGGGATAGGGATGAAGTTCAGTGGTAGAACATCTGCTTAGAGTATATATGGTCCTGAATTTAATGCCCAATACTCCAAAAGAGGGGAAAGTTTCACATGTAAACAAAATAGTGCAAGCAGAACTGGGGAGAGGGCTCAGTGGGCAAAGCCTTTTCATGCAGGCATGACAATATGTAAGAATCCTCAAAACTCACAGAAAGCCACATGTCTGCAACCTAAAAGGAGGAGACAGGAGCAAAACCAGGAGAATCTCTGAAATTTGCAGGCCAAGTGGCCTGACATACACAGCAGAAAGACAACAAGAAGCTTGACTCAAAGAAGGCAAAGGTGAAAGCTGATAAACAAGGCTGATCTCTGACCTCTACCTATGCACCATGGCACACACATGCCCATATGTGCTCTTATATGTTAGTCAGCCCCATACAGCATACACACACACACGCAAATAAGTGTTTAAAACTAAAATAAGTTTCTGTTGCTTAAAAAAGTTTGCCAACTACATAGATTAAAATAGATTATAGCATAATTAAGAACATAAAAAATATTCTTTTGGGTTAAAGAGTCTAAAGTGCTCTTACATTTAACATCCTAAATCTTCCAAAATCTGAAACTGAAATGAACATATATTCCAGTGAGCTGCATTATATTACATTCACTGTATCACTTTTATGAAATAATCATTATTTTAATACAACTCATTCTTACAATGAAAATAACAAAAGGTCCACTTACCCCACCCATTGTGATTCCATCAATAAGGGCAACATACGGTTTCTGACAAGACGCTAGAAGAAAGAGAGCTTTGGTTAGAATATCTAAAACATATCCTCTTTCGTAAAGTCATACTATGTGTACCCTAGTTTCCTTAGATAACATCTAAAGAAATATCAAGACTATTACATGGTTTGTAGTATAAATGATATTTAAATATCAAATCACATACAATCATGGTAAAAATACTCATTATCATTTAACAACTAAAAGTTTTACATCAGAAACAAATGTAAGTTTTGTATTATTTTTAAGAAAAATAACTAACATCTCCCTTATAGGCCACATACAGGTCAGCTGTGCTTTCTATACAATGGCAGTGTCTGGAGACACACAGAGAAGTACATGGTAGAAGAACAAAGGCTGGGACGGATCAGACCCAGACTGCTGTCTCACTTTACAACAGGCACTGAGTCACAGACATGTGAGTTATATGTGAAACACACATTAGATAAGAGTGTTTCATATATGTCATACACAAATGTGTCTTCATCTATAACATATGTCCTCAGATATCTGTTTGAAAAAATTCCATTAATCACATAAACGTTTACTGTTTCTATTTCCTTTTATAGGATTTCTTCTCAGAGAGGTCGCAGACTTAATAAAAACATAAAGTACAGGGTTTTTGTCACAATATACTAACAACACTACGCCTGATGAATGTAGAAAAAATATCTTGTGTCTGTATGGATATGGCACCTGTTAATAATAAAACCGATGACCTATAGCTTAGCAGGAAATAGGAGGTGGGACATCTGGGAGGCAGAAAGAATTCTTGGAGAGTGTCCAGCACAGGAGATTTGCCTGGAATTATGTCATGAGATGAGCATATGGTAACTGGGCATGGGTAACCAGCCACGTGGCAGAATGTAGAGTAGAATACATGAATTATTTTAAGTTGTGATCTAATCAGAGACAAGTCTAGCTATATGGCCAGAGTATTTGTAACTATATTTTGAATCTGAGTCTTATTTCTGGGAGTACAGGGCTGGGAGGAAGAACCAGACCTAACTTCCACTGGGAAGGCCAAGTCAAACCTGTATTCTGACCCATCTGGAAATTTCCAACGTATTCACAGACAAAGTACAGCTCAGACTTCATACTCACAAGGTCTATATGTGACGTTCTTTAGAAGCTACAGAAGAAATTATTGATTGTGGCAGAGATATAGACACACAGCCCACATCAACTACTACAGACATGCATATTTCAAATATAAACCATTAGGCAATAACTATTGCAGGACATGAAGCCAGAGTCTGCCAAATTCCTTGTTGACTATAATATCACAATGTATAGAATCTTTACCTTTTGACTTTCTCTCTATATACCATTCCTCCATTTATACTTTTAATTTTTACCAAATACTATCTTTATATTATCTAAATGTTTTCTATTTTCTTTTTAATTCATGAAAAAAATGAGTACTTACTGGCTACATGGAATCATTTCTATTAAAATTATAATTTATCAATGTTGGAGATAGGTTTTAATGTTTTGATTCAAATGTGAATCTGCGTGTCCAAACAATGAAGGTTCTTGTCCCCTGTTGGGTTTTGGTTGATCAATAAAGATGCCAGTCACCAATAGCTGGGCAAAGGGAGATGGTGCTGGACCCTTAGAGTTGAGGGGACTAGGACAGAAAGGAGGAGATGAGATCTCCTTGGCTGGGGTTGTGGGTGAGGGGTAGGGAAGATGGATCAGATTTAGAGCTGCATTAGGAAGACCATCCAAAATGTAGGTAAGAAGGAATGTGGCCCCCAAAAGGGCTGTTCAGAAGTGTCTTAGGCAGAAAAGATAGGGGGCTGCCTAGAAGGAACAAGGCAGCAAAGGCAGATCATAGGTTTATAGGGAGTTGAGTCACGAGTACCAGAGTATGATAGCTGGGTGGAGGATTAGAACTGCTCAGCCTTGAGCCAGTCAAGGCATATTAAGATTAACTGACGAGTGTGTGTGTGTGTGTGTGTGTGTGTGTGTGTGTGTGTGTGTGTGTTTCATTCAGGAATCCAAAGAGCTGCTAGGAGGGTGGCTGGAAGCACAACCCACCAGGAGCATAAAGTGGAGTAGCTAAAATTTCACACAACATATTCACATTTAAAATTCAGTTCCTTGGTTACATTAACCACATTTCAAAAGTTTAGTGGCTCTTGAAGTGGACAGCACACATGCAGCTGCACAACTTGTTAATCTTCTAAAAACAATTGAGCATTTATGGTATTACACTATAAATTATAATTCCACAAAGATTCATGCAGAGACTACTATGAAAGCTGTCAATTCTCCCTGATAGTGTGGAACAAGTCACTGTCTTTCCAGTCTGAGCTTGCACAGCTGCTAACCAGCTATGCTTGCTTGCTTTCTCACAGTCACTCATTCTTGTATATTTTCTCCTCTTCCATACATCTGTTTGTCTGTCTGTCTGTCTCTGTCTGTCTTGCCTGCCTGTCATCTCAAACCTAGGAATTGAACTTGAAGCCTCTGGATTACATATTCCCAGGTTTCTAAAGAAATTTTTGTATAACTAGGCAAAATAATTCTTAAGTTAAAAGAGAAAATCCAAGGAAACTCAAGACAAAAGATGTGTATAAAAAGAGTATTCTGGGAAATTTTAGAAACAAAGTTATATAACATATTCATTCCATATTTATTTCTAAATAAACCAACAATTAGTCACTAGAATACAAAATACAAGGGCGCAACCATCTCTATCAGTAAAAACTAGAAAGTGCTTCTTATGTATAAATGTAGACTAGATGGCATAGGAATACTGACAATAATGAAGATAGTACAAGTACACAAGTCAACACCAATTCTGAAAACCACAAAAGGGGCTGAACCGAAATTTTAGAAATGTATTGTTCTTATAACATTATGCAAAATCAGAATATTGCTACTATGTCTAAACTTATGGATACAAATGTTATATTAATTTAACTTTTCAAAACATGTTTGGCTACAGTAAACGTCACTTCACTTGCACAGAAACCTAGAACTGACTCTAAAGAAATTTCCACTCCAGAGTTCACAGAGAAATAGAAAATGGTACTTTATTTTTGTTTAGAAACCTGGGACCCAAGTTTTCTTGTCTTCTGAAAATGCTAACTAAATGATCAAGAATCCATATTTTCACAATGATCTTAGACAAATAGAATTTAGAATACCTCGTGAATGTTAAAATATAATTATTCTATAACAAGGAAAATGTTATCAGATGATCATCATGTAATAATGAATGTTTCCATAAAGAGTACCTATTAGTTGCATTTTAACAGACTACAGTGCCATCACATCTCTTAATTCCATGATCAAAGCTCAGAGCAGATCACATACATACCAATGGCATTGTTCAGGATGTATTCTTCTCTGAATAAATCTTGACTCAAACTCTGTCTCGCTTTTTTAGCTTCTGAGAGTGCTAAGGAAGGAAGGAAAGAGAAGAAAATGAAGGCAAGAGCAATTACAAATCATAAAGACAGCTTCCCATCAATACAGTCTCAGACATTAAAAACCTTGTAATCATTAAGTGCTCAAAAATGGGGAACTTTCAGCTTTAATATTTGAAGTTGCCCAAGTTGGTTGGTGACACATTACCCTTTGGCAGAGACCCATGATCCAAGGTCAAATTTTAAAAGAAAAATTCTTCTTTTACTTATTGTAAGTACATACACATGCACATACATGCACACACCTGATTTTTCACCCACAGTTCCTGGCTCCTTAAGTCCCTGTTCAAGGTAGGTCACAAACACTAGAACCACTCTACTCAAAGCAGGTCACAGTCTCTGTTCTTTCCCTCTCACTACTTAGAGCTGGTCATAGAGACATTCTGACCTGGATCACAAGACCCTCATTTGAAGAGTCCTGTTCCAGACTTCAGAGAAAGAATGAGCAGAGAAAGTGTGTCCCACTTGGTTTACTTGCATTAGCTTAGACCTATTCACCAATCACATTTCCTGCATCTTCTTCTAAGTTTAACTCATGCTTACATAATGAAGTCTTAAGAAAATCCAAAGGCTCCAGAACAATTCCATATGATTTATTAAGAGAATATATCCAGAACAATGTCATTGGTTCATGTTTGTGTTTTACTCTGAGCTCTGAAATCTGAGATTCAATAGGTCAACATGAGGAGGTTCCACACAGCAAAAGAGCCCAGCAATCCCACAGCCGCTTCCCTGAACCCGATCCTATCACTGCACCATTTAAGAGAGGACACTACATGGAAGCATCACTCCAAACTCTGCGGCCACGCTAACATACTAACTGACCCAGGCACCAAAATCCATAGATGCCCAACTTTCTTGAAGGAGATGGCATCATACCGTGCACTCTGAGTCTCTCCTAAGTGATCTATAACACCTAACATAAACTGTTGCCACATGGTATCAAGGAGAGAATGAGAAGAAAAAAAGGTTGTACCTGTGTGGTACAAACATTGTTTTTCCCAAGTATTTCCCAACTGCAGTGAGTTGAATCCATAAGGCAGAATGTCAGACACCACTGGCCAACTATACTCTCCTAAGAAACATCTGTTGTAGGCTCAGTCTGGTTTATGCAATAAAAAAGGGGGAGATGTGGGGCTGCCTGGCGGGAATCTGTCATTGGCCAAGGACAAGGAAATGGACTTCAGGCAGGAATCAGACATTGGGCTGGAACAAAGAAGTAATTTCAGGAAGAAATCTAAATCCTAGGCTAGAACAAGGAAGTAGGCTTCAGACATGAAAATGACTTTGGACTAGGACAGGGAAGCAGGCTCAGATATTTTGATCATCCTGATAAGCCCTTAGAAATAGTAATCACTCCTGATTCTATTGTCATGTTCTTTGACTATTTGTGTTTATTGTCTTGTTTGTTCCTGGACTATTTGCATCTATTGTATTGCTAGTTCCTCAACCTAGAACTGACCTTAATACTTGAATGTAATTTAAACAGTATAAAAGCAAAAAAGGAGGAGGAGGGATGGGATAGGGGATTAATGGGGGGGGGGAATGGGGAAGGGGGGGATGGCATCTGAAATGTAAATAAATAAAATATAGAATTAAAAAAAAGGAAAAAAAAGATCTGTTGTGACTGTGCTATTATGATACAAATGAGAGATACTTTCCTGAAGGGGAAAATCCCTTATCTGCTGTCCTTTGTTGAACTAGAGGCTTACCTACCCACTCTAAGAATCTAACTTTACCCCTAAACTTTCTGAGTTCCTTCTAATTTTATTTTAAGTTAATTTTATATGAATCAACTAGTTGTAGAAATTAAATGATATTCACCTTTCATGTATCTACTTATTGTAGAATTTTCTAGAACTCACATGCACTGTTTTGTACATGTACACTAGAATAATTCTGGAATTTCTACTGTATTTCTAAAAAAACTATAAAGTTAGTCCAGGGTGTTGTTTATATTAGAAACGTCCCCCATAGGCTCAGTTATCTGAACACTTGGGCACAGCTTGTGGTGCTGTTTGGGGAGGGTCTGGGAATTACAATCTTGCTGAAGAAACTATGTCACTGGGGCAAGGTGTTGAGGGTTCATAGCCTCACCCCACTTAAAGATGAAGATAAATCCAGCTCTCAGTGGCCTGCTTTGGCTGCCTACTACCATTCCTCCCCTGTCTTAGACTCTCCCCTGGGAACTATAGGCCAAAATAAGCCCTTCCTCCTGTGAGTTGTTTTGGTAACAGGGTTTCATCCCAGAACAGTGACTCAAACTAGAACAATTCATTTTCAGAAACTGCTCACAACTCAAAGCAGCTAACCTCAATCAATGCATTAAGTGTTCCAATGTGGAGACGGACGAGATTGTAGCCCCACTCTAAAGAAACAGCACTCGCAGGGGAAATGAACAATGCTTTTACAACACTCATGGTACACTCATTAAGAGACAGCACACAGGTATTATGAGATCCAGATTTGACTCTTAGTAGGCATACAGTTGTACACATGTACACACACACACACTCACAAACACACAATACCAACACACCACAAACACACTACACACAGGTACAACAAACACAGGCATATAGGTGTGCACACACATGTAGGCAAAGGCATACAGGTATACACCCATAGTCAGGCACACAGACACACATGCGCCACACACACAGGTATACAATCACACATTCACACAAGTATCTCATACACACACATACACACACACACAGGAACATGTATACACACAGTCTCATACACATACAGTTATAGACAGACAGGCACACACACACATTTTATATCACATGTGTATGTAGTCACAAGTATTCTAGCATTCATATACACAGCCATAAGTACAAAGGCACTAACACATAGACACAGTAACACACATGCACACACAGTCACTGATGTATAATGCATACCACACCCAGAAAATTCATGTTGTGGGCAAAACTGCAATTCACTTTAAGCAAGTTTTCCATTATGAAGCAATTTTAACTTTCAGTTATTTTAAACTGAGTGAGCATGTGAATCTGATCCTGAATCTACATGTTTTTCCTTCCTACTCATAATGTAATGGTTTACATAAACTTGTAAATTTGGTGAACAAAGATTGTCTTAAACAAATTCATAAATAATTAAAAGAATACATAAAATTAGAACACAAGGGAAAATCCCCAAGCCGTAACAACTCCATAAGAAGCAACATACTGTAAAAATGCTTTTCAGAGGGGACAACCAACAGTGACAGCAATGAGTTCATAATTCTCATCACGAGAACAAATATTTATCTTAGTTAGTTAATACATAAGCTACGTTGAGCAATAAAAAAACAATTTTTCATTGATGTGTGTTTAATCACAAAGCAGTATTACACAACAGACTCTAACCTTAACTCCGCTCACAGAAGGTACCTGCTCTGACTTGTGAGAGGTAGGAAGTAACAGAGTCAGCACACCTCAAGTTTGGAAAACTGTAAGTCCTTCACATGATGGTGATGCCGGTGGTATCAGGGGTGGGACACAGGCCACAAGAGGAGAACAAAAGATCTAAAGTTCAGCACTGGACATGTGCAGTAAAAGAAAACCCCACTCGGATGGTAACGAATTCTCTATATTTTAAACTTTAACTTGTAAAGAATTGTTAACATATACTAAACAATTCTAAAAACCAAACCAAATAAAAATTATCTCAAGCACGTCTATACTTATTGTAGTGAGGAAACAGTTTCTAGCGGGCAGGCGTTCTACCTTTGATGTCCCCTCCAGCACAGAAGGCCTTTCCTCCGGCTCCCTTTATGATGATCAGGAATGTGTCAGGGTCTTGTTCCCACTTCTACCCAAACATAAAAGATGATAATGGCTTTTGAGAGCATAGTAAATACAAGCTCATTTTAGACACATTCATATACATCTGTGTGTACATAGGTGGCCTTCATAAAACACATGCAGGGGAATGGGTCCCACCAATTTCATTTCATTTTATTTTCTAAGTACAGTCTGGAACATATCCCAGAAATATCTGTCAGAGCTTTAAGATAAGATAAACATATACGTGCCTAATGGCATGTACCATATACATGTCATATACATTTATGAGCCTAGGGAACAAATCAACCCAAAGAATGCTGGTATGTTGCATACCAATAACCTTTCTCCCATGCAAGACAGGACTCTGTTATACCAAAGAAAGTTATTACATGGGCAAGTTCTTACAAAGTTTTTTAAATTTGAGGGTTATGAGAGTTTCATGAGGTCAAGTAATAATATCAGCATGATGAGAGTGTGGGGTGCAGATCAGTGGCAGAGAGATAGACCATCAATCTCATTTTCCCCCAGCTGAGGAATGTTGGGGTACAGAGATTATCATGACCAGCCTACAGAGTTAATATGCAGAAATCCAGGTTTTTAATATATGCCTGACTTTCAGCCCTATACTTTCTAATGTCCCAAGCATCTCACTTTACAAACCTATCTAAGGATCTAAGGATGGATAAGAAATATAAAGAACGAGAGGCTGGGATGTGGCTCAGTATAATACTAGATCAGCCAGCACTGTGAGGAAGAAAATAGGAATAAGGGGGGTTAAACAGCAGAGGAAGGAGAAGCTGGCCAAGCAATGAAAAACATCTGACTCCCAGGGCATGGAGGTGCACACTCCAGTCCCAGCAAGGAGGAGGCACAGAGAGGAAGACTTTAAGTTTGAGTCCAGCCTGGGCTGCCTAGCTAGACTCTGTCTCAAAAACAGAAAGACAAAGTTGTCTTCAATCCAAAAGGGTGTCATGAAGAAGCAGATCAAACTGGTATATTAGGTCTCAAACCCAGGACACATAGCTAACTTAACTGCCTATTTAACTTATGAATGAGGACCTGGCTGTCAGGTCCTCCCAGCATCCTTCAGTCCTGTTGCAGGGTGTGGCTGGCATACTCTGTCCTCTAACCTAAACTTCTCTAGGCTAGGCACTGGACTATCCTTCCTCCAGTTGCCCTCTCCCACATAATACAGCCATTTTGGTTACTCTGCCCATTTTTGTCTCCTCTTTACTCTGCCAGTCCTGGACTCTCCCAAATATCCTGCCTCTGGTTCTGCTGTCCCATTTACTTACAGTAAACCTTCTTCTCTACCATACCTAGGAGCAGTCACTTTCTTCCTTTTTCTTTCCTTTTTTCATTCCGTACACTGATCTCTAAGAACTGTCATCATCACTATTTAAAGGGTCAGTAAGATGAAGAAATGGTAGAACACAAAGAAAACATGAAACATAAGTGCTATGTGAAGAAAAGGGTGTCTCCTGAGAGAGTGGGTGGGACAGGTTCCACAGGAACGCAACATTGGTGCTGATGCAGCAGAGTCCTACAGTGAAACACCAGGAATGTTCTTCTACAATGGACCTCAGAAGGCTTGACCTGATGCTTTCAGACTATTATGGACCTTTAGCTGTGGATAGATGTGTCGGATCATATTCAGAGTCAGCGCGTTGAGGAGCTTGGGTCTGTTGAGCGTTATAACCCCTGCACAGCCTCTCCTCTCCAGCAGTACTTCTGCAGCCTCTGTGTGCATGGACATTCTCTAAGTGAATAAAAAACAATTTCATTAAGTTTCATCAAACACTCACAGCAAAATACATTCCAAGTGCACATCTTTCAAGCAATAACTAGAGGAATGGCTAACTAGAGATGCCTAGCAAAGGTTTCTCAGACTAAACAGATGGAAGAGTCTCCAAGCAAACCATGCATACCTCCTAAATTTTTAATATTTTATTTCTAAGTGGATTGAATCAACTAGTCTACAATATATAGCCTCTTCCTAGAGCTCTCTGGACTATGAAATACTCTTAAATCTTGTAGCTTGTTACAAATTTCAAATTCTATGTTAGGTGCTTAGAAAATGGAGAGAGCAAGTAGCTAGTGATAACTCGAATAAAATAGCATCCGGCCCGAGTTTTGACAGACATGGAAGGAGGTGAGAATTCTAGGTAGGACAATGCGAGTACTAACCACAAACATAAGTCTCTGGAAATACTAAGACGGTAAACATGACTGCAACAAAGGCTGGACAAGAAAATGCACAACGGGAGTAGATACAGGCAGCAAGGCCAGGTCACAGAGCTTCAGGTCTGCATGGTCTGTACAAGAAAGATGCTGTCTACACACTGGCTTGGGATCTCAGACAGGACTACTTTGTCAACATTCACGTAACTACAGAACTGACAGTTGTCTTCAATCTATAGACTGTCATGTAGAAGCAGATTAGATACACTGATGTATCTGTATGTATGGTACATTAAGGCTCTAAGAGCTTCAGCATCACTGTCTAACAAGGTCAGTGAAACTAAAAGTGGGAGGATACAAAAGATACATGAGCTATGTAAAACAAACACTGTAGCTGTAAGGACACGAGTCTAACTACACAGCAGCTCTGTATGATTCCCACACACATACACAACTGCCAGGGCTCACAGCACAACCATCTTAACACCTTCCTTTATCTACAGACAATATTTTAAACCTCACACAGCCCATGAATGGAACTGTGTGAGGTTTCTGAGACCTTGTGAGGAAATACCAAGTTAAACAAAAGTTGTAATCTCTGTTCCTCCATGACTTGAATTGTTCTTAGAATGTGCTTTTGTGCCTATTTCATATAATAATAGGAGTGGTTTTTATTGGGAGTTGTGCAAGAGGCCCAACAAAACAGCTTTAGAACTAACTCATGGAATGCTGGCCACTGGTTAGCACAATCATGATGTGCTTGGAGAGGCAGAGCCCTGAAGACTATGTGCCCTGAAGACTCCTGCTGTTGTGCAGTTTTGCTCTGCTTGTCGCCTTCTTGGTCATCAGATTCTTCATAATCTATGAGCTGTATGAAAACTATAAGGGGGTTCCATCTCCTCACTGGGTATTGTCATTGGCACTTATAATAATACTGATTGATATTTTCCAAGTATTGCTGCTGGAGCAGATTAAGGATTCAACCATCACTCTTAGAAAGAATTCAGAGATGCTGATTACTAGTAAAGTAGGGTTAATAGGTTTTTGTTGCTTGGGGAATAATTTAAAAATTCAGAAAGGCACTCTTTTGATAATTGAGCACGGGAGTTCTTGAGAACAGGGAATAAGGACAATGGCAGCCAGCCCAGCACTGGCAGATGAGCTGATGACGATGGTGATGATTAATTTCTTGTATCCATTTATGCCCTTGGCTTCCTGATATGTTTTTTAAAAATGTTAATAAGTATGCGTGCACTCTGAGGATTTAAAGTAGAAATGACTAATTGTTTTTTATATAAAAGCTTAGATTTATAATCTTTTAAGAATTTTTTATAAGATTACTTTTTAAGATAGATAATATGATGAATTACCCTTTCTTTGTAACCATAAATTGCTGCCTGCCAGTAAAAGAAACTGGCTGAGAAAAATAATGTTGCTTGCTTAACTTTGTGAATCTGTAACAAGTTGCTTAGACATGAACGTATGTAGGATCTTGGAAATAATAGTTTTTCACCTGTAATATGGAAAACATTTAATCACGTAAGGGTATTATGGAATGTGATATATGTGTGTATTTTTATATACATATATACTCACTGTAATCATTCACTTAAAAGAAAAATAGAATGTAACCACATTTTTTATATTGCTTCCAAGACTGTGTTAGTATATATAAGTTGTGGGAGAAAAATAAAGTTGTTGAAGCTTGTTGAAGTCTTGCTTCATCCACCGTGTGTGTGTGTGTGTGTGTGTGTGTGTGTGTGTCTGTGGAGGGGGTCGGGTGTGAGTGTGTGTGGAGGGGGTTGGTTGTGAGTGTGTGTGGAGGGGATCAGGTATGAGTGTGTGTGGAAGGGGTCGGATGTGTGTTGTGTGTGTGTTCGTGGAGGGGGTCAGGTGTGAGTGTGTGTGGAGGGGGTTAGGTGTATGTGTGTATGGAGGGGGTCGGGTATGAGTGTGTGTGTGGAGGGGGTCAGGTGTGAGTGTGTGTGGAAGGGGTTAGGTATGTCTGTGTGGAGTGGGTAGGGTGTGAGTGGGTATGGAGGGGGTCAGGTGTGAGTGTGTGTGGAGGGGGTCGGGTGTGAGTGTGTGTGTGGAGGGGGTCAGGTGTGAGTGTGGGTGTGGAGGGAGTACGGTTGAGTGGGTGTGGGTGTGTATATGTTTTCCCCCTTTTTCACCAGCCCCAGAGAATTAAGGTTTGCTTCCTTGTTCTGCACTGGCCCCAGAGAATTTGTCACTATCCCCAGAGAATGACGTTTTACTCCCTTAGAGAAAAGTCTGCTGAGTGGTTGATCTCTGACTACAAGCCCCTCCTCAATAAACCTGACCAATCAAAGCTGGTTTTCAGCTGGTTTCTACTTTAGACAGCCATCAGCTTACCCTCCTCTATTATTCATAACAATGTTTCCAAGCAAGACTTATCTTCCTGTTTACCACTTAAATTCAAGTGAACTTGAATTTACTCATATGACCTTGCTTACCAGTTACAACTGGTCTCAGAATATAAATTGTCTGATGCTCTGAATATAGTTGGCTATTTTTAGGCTCCACTCTCCCAGGTTCACCCCACCAAATAAGAGTGGAAACACATAAGAACAGGGTATAGTATAAAATTGGAAGTCACAGGGGCCGGAGAGATGGCTCAGTGATTAAGAATGTATGTATACTGTTCTTCCACAGGAGCTGAGTTCAATTCCTCATTCGTGCCTGTACCCCCAATTCCAGGGGAATCTGCCACTATGGGCACCTGAATTCACATATACAGACACACACAGACACCCAACACACAGACATAATTAAAAACAGTAAAATGAATCCTAAACATAAACTAAAATTGGTAAGTCAGTTTAAATTTTAAAATTGCAGCTCAGTGGTGAAGTGCTTGCCTAGCATATAAGAATTCCTCAAGATCACAAGAATTTAAAAATAAATGAATTTAAATTTTTACCTAGAATATGCCAATTAAAACATACAGCACACATGTACTTACTATCTAATAAAATCTAGAGAACTATACTGTGACAGCATTAAACGTGTACATTTTCCTTTGTAAAATCATGTGTATAGGGCTGGAGAGATGGCTCAGTGGTTAAGAGCACTGACTGTACTTCCAGAGGTCCTGAGTTCAAATCCCAGCAACCACATGGTGGCTCACAACCATCTGTAATGAGATTCAGTGCCCTCTAGTGGTGTGTCTGAAGACAGCTACAGTGTACTCATAAATAAAATAAATAAATAAATCTTTAAAAAAAAATCATGTGTATATAATTCTTATGACAATTCACTAGCAGATAAACATGATAGGCACTTAGAAGATCTTTAAGAAAGCCTTTTGAATAATGAAAAACATGCATCCTTTCAATTTGAATTTCTCACCAGATAAATCTAGTTAACAAAATCATCCCTGTAGTAAGATATGCTTCTTCAGCAACCTGTCAAAGATGAGCCATTCTGCTATCTTGCTGAGCCCCATATGTGAATAAATACATACCATGGACACATAAACACACACCACGGACACGTAAACACACACCATGGACACATAAGCACACACCATGGACACATAAACACACACCATGGACACATAAACACTCACCATGGACACATAAACACATACCATGGACACATAAACACACATCATGGACACATAAGCACTCACTATGGACACATAAACACACATCATGGACACATAAACACACACCATGGACACATAAACACACACCATGGACACATAAACACACACCATGGACACATAAACACACACCATGGACACATAAACATACACTATGGTCACATAAATACATACCATGGTCACATAAACACATACTATGGTCACATAAGCTCCCGCATACCATAGCCAAGGAAAACAACGTGAAACTTCTTTAAAGACAGGTTCTTACCATTCTGCTCTTTGGCACAGTCAAGTGCCAGGCTAAAGACAAAAGGAGCTGCATCTATGTTCTGATCAGACCTTGTCACAAAGTGCTTACACAAATTAACAACAAAAAACTTTTACTGAAGAAGCTTTAGAACTACATGAGAGCTACAGGCCTCATAGGACTACAATGAGAATTAAATGTGCTAACACATATGTGAAGTACTTAGCACAGCACCTGCATATAGTGCTATAGCAGGTGGCTTATTCATACTAAGGTATTCATCAAGTTCTCTGAAAGATACAAAACTGAATAAAAATTATTTTCCTATAATCTGATAAACAATGAATGTTTAACTTTGCAAGGTACAACATGCATAACAACTGCTAAAGTATGGTATCATTTATACACTCACTGCACACTGTATTAGTTTAAGATTTTTAGGTTTTAAAAGAGGGGGAACGGTACCCCCTCAGAAGGAGTCCCCCTGAAATACTCTCCATCATGCCTTGTTCACTTTTCTCTCTCTAAAGCTGAAAGCTCATGGCAAATCTCTTGCTGACCATGTTGGTGACCTCGGGCACCACCAAGACCAACAAAACTTGCCACAGACATGGGGAAGGACCCTCATACCCATAAAGGGAATGCCCCAGTCCCAGTTCCCTTATGGAGCCGAGGACTGATATGCCTGCCCAATACCACAGAAGGCACAGCTAACCGGCTACCACAAATATTAATAAAAAAAATAGATACCCTCACAAAGCAAGGCCCAATCATAAATATGATGAATAACAATTTACATCCAGGGAAGAGAAATCTCCCTGAGAATCCCCTTCTTTTTTCTTTCCAGGTAAAATTGAATCACCCGTGATGCCTGCTATTAGAAGTTCTAACCCAGAGGGACCAGAAGCCAGGAGCCTCGCCCTTACCCTCACGCCCTACCTTTTCCCACCTGCACAAGGTCCCCTGAAGCTGGGCAACTGCAAGATCCTGCTTGGCAACTGCAGATAGACTCAAAGCAGTGTACCATATCATCTGAAGAATAGCAGGGAGACCATAACTCAAGCAGTGTACCATATCTTCTGAAGAATAGCAGGTTGCAGTCCTCCTCGCCCCCACGAATAACCAGGACCCGCCGGTCGGGTCAAGTGGCACCCAGACGTGGGGCTCGAGGCACGGACCCATCCGGACGGACCCTCATTGAGAGGATGTGTGCACGACATCAAGATTGAGCAAGACAGAGATCATCGCCCGTGACCTGTCGTCCACGGAACCAGGTTGATGCTGCCATCAAGAAGGCAGTTGAAGTTCATTACCATCAGCTGAAAATTGCAGAGGATCCAGAAGTGACTCCGCAGGAGACTGACACAGCTGTCAGCTCCCCTGCCTCCCCCTACGGTCGACCCCTAGACTTCCACGCCCTCCAGAAGGGTTCCTGGTATGCCTGGCTTTGCCCTCATTTCTCTCGCTAGAGAGCTTGGCCTCTTGATCACCACAACAAAAATTGGCTTTTGCCTAAACCAAGGCCACCCTTGATATGGCCGCTAACATTGGGGAGCCTTCCTTTATGACAATATTACACCCCAAACTGACAAATGGTTGGTAACTTGAACATTTACAAGAGACTAGGATGGCTGTGAGTTAGCCCAATGACGGGATTATTGTAGGTCCACTTCCCAGGGGCCCACCCAATGCAGCCGAAAAGGAGTGCGTGGTGCTGGGAGTGGGTGCAGCCTACATGGCCTAAGACAGGGCTCTCACCCTCCTTTCACCCACATCAGAGTCCCTTGACGTTGCCCATCGTCGACAGCCTAAAGCCTTCGACCATCGATGTGACTCGTCTCACATCAGTGTTTTGGGGTTGTGAACTTGTCTAAGACCCCCCATAATTAGACATCCAAATTCAAAACTCACATAGTTGGGATTGAACATAAGACGCCTTCTCTAACTAAACAGAGAAGGGGGAGATGCCAGAAGCCAGGACCCTCGCCCTTACCCTCACCCCCTACCTTTCCCCACCTGCACAATGTCCTCTGAAGCTTGGCAACTGCAAGATCCTGCTTAGCAACTGCAGATAGACTCAAAGCAGAGTACCATGTCTTCTTAAGAATAGCAGGGAGACCATAACTCAAGCAGTGTACCATATCTTCTGAAGAACTGCAGGTAGATCATAATTCAAGGCAGTGTACCATATAGACCATGACATGTTTCAAGGCACAGGCCAAGAAGATTTTGTACTTTTCCACCACCTGGACCCTCTTACCCCCTCCCCTTGTAAAACATGCTATAAAAAAGCATTTCATGTTCAAAAAAAAAAAGAAATTAAAAAAAAAAAAGATTTTTAGGTTTTATTTTATGTGTTCGGGTGCTTTGTCTGCATGTATGTCTTTGCATCAAATTCTTACAGCACCTACAGAGGCCACAAGAGGGCATCAGATACACTGGAAATGAACTTACACACTGTTGTAACCCATCAATTCTAGGAAATGAACCCCAGTCCTCTACAAGAGCAGCCAGTATCTTAACTACTGCTAAGCTATTTCTCCAGACACATGCTAAATTTTTAGAATTAACATTTAGGAGCTCTATATAGTAAATATTATCCTCATCATACACACACACACACACACACACACACACACACACACACGAATACTATCTATCAAAAGGCAATCTACTAGAAACCAAGATTAAGTTGTACACTCAGCATTTAAACCACGACAGTAAGATTTACCCACATTCATTATAGAAGCCTTGGAACACAGAGTGTGTAGAGGTGGCTTGTGGTTAAGAGATTGACAACAGTGAATAGAGGACCAGGGAAACCCGCCAACCCAGTGCTGTCTATTTCCCAAATAGTGACACTCTTAAGCTGTATCATAAACTATCAATCCCAACAAAAGAAACTCCCAACTTACCAGATGTTGCAGAATGACACTGGCTCTTCTGAAGGAGCTGAACCTGAAAGGAATGTAGAGGAACATGGTAACAGGTTACTATGTCTCAATGTACAAACTCTATAAAGCCTTAAAGCCTCTTCTAAAGGTTACTGAAACAAAACCTTGAAAAAGAGATTTAAAACTGCTGACAAACACAGCGATGAAATGATGTATCCATTTGAAAGGACTTTGGCAATTTCTTCCAGAACTAAACACTCTTCTCCCACGTGTTTTGGGAGCTTTCTTGGGAATGGAAACAAATGCCAACCACCTACTTAGTGGAAATCAAAGATTAACCAAAGTAATTCCATTAATGCCACCTGGGGAACCAACACTTGTTTGGGATTACTTATAGAGCATGTATGAGGGGTTACTTACAGAGCATGTATGAGGGGTTACTTACAGAGCATGCATAAGGGGTTAACTTACAGAGTGTTTAAGTGTGGGTAACCTTAAGCAGCCACACCACCAGAATGTTTAGTCCCAACAAAGATGTCAACTTTTTCATAGTTGCATAGACATCCATGCTTCTGTTAGCCTTCCATGATCTATACACTCTGGCACTTTCCAAGACCATAAGGACATGTGCAGTTAGCACAGAATTACAGACAAAAGGCTGGGAGGTGCAGGAGGGAGAGGCTGGAATCTCAGATGAGGGTCCACTAAGTCTCTCAATCTCTCTACAGAAGACTGTCAACAGTCAACAACCCTGGGCTTGGGAAGCACATTGTGTGTGTGTGTGTGTGTGTGTGTGTGTGTGTGTGTGTAGACGATGGTTGTTATACTTGAGGAAAGCTCTCTACAATACCATATAATCCAATAATCCTACTCTGAGCTTGACTTAAATGAGCCGCACACTTACAAGAAAACTTGCAAACTTACACATTCATTTTATTAGCTTCATGTATAAATCCAAAACAGAGGCATAACCAGGGTGTCCTTAAATAAATCCATATAAGAATATAAGCCATGAAAAGAAATGAGCTACTGACACAAACATCCCACAAATGTCAGGATGAAAATTAATGTGTACTCCTAGGAGGTTAATGTGAAAAGACTAATCCTGGGAGATTTCAACTGTAGGATATTTTGAAAATGGCAGAATTCTGAAATTCACAGAAAGATAAACAACTATCAGAGATTTAGGAGGAGAAAGGAATGAATAGTGGAGATGTGTTCAAACTAATCTGTATAACACTGTACATGCCATTAGATATTTATTACATTTTTTGTGCAAGATTTCCATTTATTTTTTTGTAATCTAAATATATTTTATAAATCAAAGTCTGTAAAATTTTAATTTACATTTTGATTATTTATTTTGTATATTAAGATGTGGAATCTGTAATTTTTCTTAATTTGGTAAGGATGCAATACAATACTCTCTGCTGAAGACTCCAGTGTTCTCCATGCGTCTATAAGGTAGAATCTGTTGAAGACAACGTCTCCTGTGTGTGTACACTAGAATCTGCTTAAGATCCCAGTGTCCCCGTGTGTACACTAGAATCTGCTGAAGACTCCAGCAAACATTCCAAAACTGGCCATAACAACCCCAGTTAAGTTTAAATTATGGAGGTGAGGCACAGGCATGGGGATTTTGTTTAAAGTGTCACAAAATGACTACTACAAAGTACAAGCGAGTTGTCCAAAATATTCTGTAGTCCTTAATAAGGCCAGTAACTAAATGCCAGCTCAAAGCTACAGAGAGTGCTGCCAAGACTGGAAAAATCAAGTAACAATCTAACCAGTATTTGAGACACATGAGGGCATGAAAAACATGGGCCTAACTTCAAATCAGTTTAATTTGAGATACAGTTCTGCTGGAATCAAAATAAGATAACCCACACCTACCACACCCAAGTGTGAAGCACTAGGCAAGGCACTTACAGGCACAAAGACACCAGACAGATGACAAGGGAAGAAAAGTTAAGTGTAACTAAATCATTGTCTATACTAATTATATTGTTTCCATTTAGTGCCATGCATACTAAACTTATTTATAAAGTGATCTTGGGCTTGGGATGTAGATCAATGACACAGCATTTAGTTCAATTCCTATTACAACAAAAACAAAGTATGATATTTGAGAGTTCAAGCTATAAATAATTCCAAACTTATCATCTCTCCCTTTTCTGCTACCTCCAAAGCTGCCCTCAGGACAGGGGAAGGTTCCACACATCTCAAGGAGTTCAGAAGTCCTTGTTCAGTTATTATCAAGCCTATGTAATCCCTGCAGGGGATGTGAAATTAATCTTTCAACTGTGGCCTGGACAAGAACCATGTGTACTTTGGAACATGGCTCAAAATGCAGAATATTTGCTCCACCAGAGACCTACTACAGACGAAACTGAAGGCAGGACATGGAATCGTACTGGTGATTACAATGCACACTAAGGTGCAGGCCTTTATTTCCAGCACTGGGAAGGCAGAGGCAGGTTCAAGGCCAGCCCAGTCTACAGCTACAGAGAGACTCTGTCTCAAACAAACAAACAAACAAACAAACAATAACAAAACACCACAATCTTAGAAGAATAAAAATGTCAGAAACTTCTTTACAAATTATCCAATAAAGCAAACACAAGCTTACAAAATCACACAGCTGTATTCAAACTGTTCAAGCAAAGTAGGGTGATAAGAGATTGCCCAAGCAGCCCTCAGAGTGAATAGGTCAAAAGGCAAATGCGGTGAACTCACAACAACAGCCACTTGGTTTACTAGGCTTTGAAGTGAAAACTCTGGAAACAAATAGGATTTCAAGCAAGACTAGGAAGGAGAGTGCAGGTCCTGAGACACTAAAAAGGACACTGGCTGCTTTATAGGATGAATACGAATTTGATATTTAGGTTTCATATGGTGTGACAAAGAGCAAAAACATTCAATAACAAATGAAGAAAAGACCCTGAAGCTTAACAGAGCAGTGAGGACTTGAGGACACATGAGGAGGTAATAGGCACAGAGGCGCCAAAACCTGAACCTATCTGTAAGAGATAAATACAAACACTGTAGCTCAAAATGAATGACCCTATGAGGGACAAAATATTTAATATCCGTATAGTTGCAGGAATAGTGGGTCTACATTTTACCAACAGCATCAATACCAGAGCTGAGAAGAGCCTTCTACTTCACCCAGCAGTCCCCTCCTGGCACCCACTGCGATCATGTAGTGACCATCACTAAATGCTTCTGCTTGGTCTGTTGGGGTTTGTGTCTCCTGGCACAGAAATTTAAAAATGCATAGTAAGCCTCAAAGATTGTACTGTTGTCCTACCAGACATGAAAGACAGAGACAGCAAGCACCAGGAGTCAAACAATGGTGGTAGGCAGAGGGCATCAGGTGGATTGCTTAACAGCAATCTTTTTACAGAATTAGCTAGCCTTCTCTATCTAAAGCAGGCTTTACACAATCTGTACTTTTTCCTTTAAAACACTTATCAAGGTCAGTAACTAAATATCACTTTGTCTTAAGTATTTATTTAAGGATTGATAGGAATACCTGGCCCACACTGCCTACAGTATAGTGCCCAGAATAGTGCTTCTTGGTAGTTACAACAGATTATTTTACTCACAAAGTAAACTTAGATTCAAATCCTTGAGATCCAGGCTAGTAAACTGTTATTTAATTTCATTACGAGGAAGGCACTTATGAGAACTTCTAAACTGATAAGAGCAGACACTGAAGTAAAACTCAGTAAGATTTATATAGCATTCACATACAGAACTTACTCAAGCTGGAAGAAATAAGCCCATCAAGTTTCTGCAAAATGTAGGTTCTAAATTGAGGGTGATATATAAGCTTGAGTCTACAAGAAGAGATAAGGTTTGGGAGGGTGGGAGAAATAGATAACATTAGAAGGCTATAAGCCCTACCAAAAGGATGCTTAGATGCTCATGTTTCCTGCTGCATCATTCACAACAGCAAACAAATGGAAGCAGCCTAGACAGCCATCAATAACTCAGATAAAGGAAGCTCTGGCACATGGACACAACAGAATTTTATAGCAGGAAAGCCATGACATTTGCAAGAAAATAGGAACTAGAAGTTACTAAGTGTCTTAGTAAGGGTGTCTACTGCTGTGATTGAACATCATGACCAAAAGCAAATCAGGGAACAAAGGGTTTATTTGGCTTAAACTTTCCTATCACTATTCATCACTGAAGGAAGACAGAGTAGAAACTCACACTGGACAGGAACCTGGAGGCAAGAGCTGATGAAAGGGCCATGTAGGAGTGCTGCTTATAGGCTTTCTTGTTATGCCTTATTCAGCCTGCTTTCTTCTAACACCCAGGACCACCAGTCCAGGGATGTCACTATCCATAATGAGCCAGGCCCCCCCACACAAATCACTAGTTAAGAAAATGCCCTACAGGATTACCTGAAGCCCTATTTTTATGGAGGCATTTTCTGAATTGAGATTCCCTCTTCTGATATGATTCCAGCTAGTATCAAGTTGACATAAAAACTAGTTAGCACACTATGATAAGCAATGTATCCCAGGCTCAGACAAATACAGCATGTTTGTGGATGCTCGATTTATATATATGGGGTAACTGTAGGTCATAAAACTAAAATAGGACCATAAGAGCACAAAAAGGTCTTAAGGGAAGGCTGCAGGATGGTAAGGAGGGAATGACAGTAAAAGACCAAGGTGCCATGAAGCAGAAGAACTAGGGAGTGGAGGAAGAGGGTTGACCAGCACACTAAGCCAGGGGAGGAGAGTGGGAATAAAACCAACAATAGAAATAGTGTGTACAGTACTGCCATAATGAAACTCATAACTTAGTCAGCTTATCCAAAACGAAAGACAAAAATGAGTGATAGAGATCATTTAGAAATCTAGTGTACACATAATTGTACACATTTGAAGTGCAATTGAAGCATTCAGCATAGGACTCAGGATAATCAAGTATACAATACTTTGAAAGTTCCCTTCAAAGAAATGATGTTGAGACAGAGAAAACCACACAACTGATAAATTGGCACTGTAGTGATAGGGACACAGGACAACACCAGAGGAGCAAAGGGAGGCTAAGTTCAATGGCATTGCTCAGTCACATCAACCAAGGCACACCTGCCCCTTTCCTTCCAGAAGCAGTCTCAGATCTCCTTCCACATTTATGGAATTCACTCCTCTTGACTGCATGACCTTGGCTCCAATCCCTTTTGCTAGGATAATATCTGTCCCAGGACTAGATCTAGAAAAGAGTGACCTCAGATCAATACTGTCCAATTGGTCCTGGTAGTTTACATGTTGAAATGTGGAGTGAAATAGGGACAAGCTGAACCACAGTAATGACAGAATCTTTCACGATGAAATTAACTTTGTTAATACACATGCCTCTCCTGCGTGGTTCCCAAATAATTTAGAATTTGCCATCATCAAAAAGCAACAACAATGAATATGTGAGCAGATGCTAGCCTAGTATTCACCACAAAAGAAAAAAAAAAGCGAAGCAGGGCAACTTCAATGTTTAACAAAAATACCTGAAAATCAAACCGTTGAATACAATGTTGGTGCTTTCCACTGAAAAGGCACTATTCTTTTTAAGATGTATTTTTAATTATGTATATATTTATATGTATGCCCATGTGAATATAGGTGTCCAGTGAATCCAGAAGAAACTATCAGACTCCTTGGAGCCGTTGTTAAAGGCAGTTATGAGCCACACAGGAGGCAGAACTTTATCCTCTCAGCCAGTCCTTCAAGAGCAGTATAGGCTCTTAAAACTGCGGAGTCTCTCTAGCTTCAACGGAAACTTTTCATTTAGAACAAAGAAACATTCTATGCCTTTGCAGGAACTTTCCACAACAGACTATAAGGCATAAGGAACGTGCAGACAGGACAAGGGTGCGTTCCACTGCTGAGGTGCTCCTAGACCACACAGATGTCTAACAGTAAACATTTCATCACCCAAAAAAGTACTTCAGTGAAGCGTTTCACAGCGGGGCAATTGCAGTTTTTGTGTATTGTACTGGGGAAAGGAACTACACAAGCCAAAGCTCCTAAAATGGGTGCTACCACATTTCCCTCTGTCGAGGTCCGATTGCAGTGAGAGGCACTTTCAAAAAGTTAATATTTGCAGTTATGTTCCCGTCAAGCGTCCCCACACTTCACCCAATTGCAAGAAAGAAAATAAAAAGGAGTCGAACGGAGAGGGGGAAAGTCGTGGGAAGTCAAGGCCAAACAGAAGCTAGAGGTCGGAAACTGAAGGTGCTGTTGAAAAAAGAGCAAAGTCAGAGGACGCTCCCGCTGCGGCCACGGGCCAGGGAAGCAGAGGGCTGCCACACAAGGGCGACTAGATCTGCGAGGCCTGCGGTGACACTCGCGATCCTTTTCCCCCGGAGAGCCAGCCCTTAGCTCTGGCTCGCTCACCAACTCACCTCGACTGGAGCCGCCACACATACTGCTGCCCCATGGCCTAAAAACCCAGAGCTGAAGAGGCAGAGAGTAGCGGCTCGACCAGCTCGTCCTGTCAGATCCGCCCACCGCCGATCCGAGCAGAGGAGAACCCGGGTCACTGACGACAAGTCCTCCGGAGGGCCAGAGCGGCCCATCGCCTGCACTTCCGCTGTCCTACGCTCATGGGCGGGGCAAAACAGGAGCTTGAGGAAACGAGTAAGAGCGAGCAGGGCAGGCTGGGACCGACATGGTCGGGGCGGGGCCAGGACCCGGGTGAAGGTGGGGCGGGGCCTGGTTAGGGGCGTAACTAGATGAGGGAGGGAGGGAGAGGAGGAGCCAAGACAAAAGCAGAGAGGTGGGTAACAAAGCAAAGAGAGAAGGAGAAAACTTAGATGGAAAGGAAAGGAGTTTGCTCACTAGACTAGGCTGTCTTGGGAAACGCTCAGCTGGTTATCTATGTTTGGCTTTTAAGTTTAACCAGCAGGTATTGATTGATCTGAAGGAGTTTTGTGTAATTTTAATAATTTTTAAGTGAAAAGGTAAATTTAAACCAGACACTACAGACACAATCCTATAATGCTAGCACTCAGAGAGCTGAAACAGAATGGTCACCTGAACTACACAGCAAGACCTTGTCTAGGAAAAATAAGTAAATTAAATGTTCTTTGAGACGGAAACAGATGAGATGCATTTGATATCAAGGAGAGCTCAGTGTCATTCAGTATTCTACATAGCTGAACTTGCTTTGAAACATTGCTAATTATCTTGGGGAAATTTACAGATCCCTCAGTCTACCTCTAACAGTCAAAATATCTGATTAAGAAAATGCTCACAAACTAGAAGTCACTGTTATCAGCAAAACCATACCTACTCTGGAAAGCAGCTTATTACATAAAACCCATATTTAACTACCCACCGTGGTGATTTGAATATGCTAGGCCCAGGGAGTGTCACTATTTGAAGGTGTGGCCTTGTTGGATGAACTGTGTCATTGTGGGCATGGGCTTTAAGACCTTTGTCCTAGCTGCCTTTGAAGCCAGTCTTCAGCTGTTTATCTTCCAAACAAGATACTGAACTCTCAGCTCCTCCTGTACCATGCCTGCCTGGAGGCTGCCATGTTCCCACCTTGATGATTATGGACTGAACCTATGAAGCTGTAAGTCAGCCCCAATTAAATGCTGTCCTTATAAAAGTTGCTGTTGTCATGATGTCTAATCACAGAAGTAAAACCCTAACCAAGACACCTGTTACTCTTGAGTTGCTTCTAGACTCATACAGATGTCTAGCTGTAAGCATTTCATCAACAAAAAAGTGTTGGGATATTAACAAAAATGAGGAATTCCAAGAAGAGTTTCAGAGAGTAGAAAATTAAAGGTGTGTGTGTCATCCACTGAAGTATACCCTGACCTTAAAGAACTTAGTCTTTGGCATATTATAAGATACTTGATCAGAAATTATCTTTCTATCCTGGATCAAATATAATAATAGCTAGAGAACAGAGGAAGCCAACAGACACCATACAAGTGGAAGACATTAGACACAAAGAATTCCTGACCTGCAATTAGTCCTGAAATAGGTACAAGTGGTGGCCATTTGGCTTCACTGACAAATGTATCATGTCCTATTCATTCAGGGAAAGAATGAATCTGTTGGCCTATCCAGCATATGTTACTGGAAAGATGAGCTTTCTATTGCAGCTAGGGCCAAATCATCCTTTTCCTGGCTTCATGTGAAAGGGACCTATGCTTTAGTCTTCATGTTTAGAGGGGCCCTATTTTGATTTAATTCTCTGCCATTGAAACTTTTATTTATTTGTTTATTTATTTATTTTGTTGTGTGGATCTGTACACATTCAAGTTCAATGGTGTATATGCAGAGGTCAGGGGACAACTTCTAGGAACTGGTTCCCTCCTCCCATCATGTGGGTCTCAGGGATGAACTCAAGCTGTCAGGCTTAGAGGCAGTACCTTTACCCAATGAACTATCTTGGTAGCCACTATTAATTTCCTTAAAAAAAAAAAAAGGACCATGCATTTTCACTTTGTACCCTCAGCATCACAACTGATTGTATAATATTTTCATTATTACATAAGGACACCATATCTAACCTAGCGTGGCTTTCTATTCCTGTGATAGACCATGACTAGAAGCAACTTGGGGAGGAAAGGATTTACTTCAGCTTACAGTTTATGCATAGTTCCTGCCCTGACTTCAAGGGAAGCAGAGACCACAGAGGAACTCTGCCTGATGGCGCATATGCCTGTCTTGGGCACATAGTGTATAATCGATATGTGGACCTTTGCAATTAGCTTTTTTTACTCCACATAGCACTTTTTCAGATTCATTCCCATTGTAGCATATATTAGCACTACACTCCTTTTCTAACTGGATAATACTTTTACTTTAGTGGAATTGTATGGGAGAGGGAGGAGGGAGGAGGACAAGAAAGGTGTGGTGTTTTTGAATTGTTTTGGCCCCCATAGACTCTTGTGTTTGAATGCTTGGCCCAAAGGGAGTCAGACTATTAGGAGATGTGGCCTAATTGAAGTAGGTGTAGCCTAATTGGAGTAGGTGTGGTCTTATTGGAGTAGGTGTGGTCTTATTGGAGTAGGTGTGGTCTTATTGGAGTAGGTGTGGTCTTGTTGGAGTAGGTGTGGTCTTGTTGGAGTAGGTGTGGTCTTGTTGGAGTAGGTATGGAGTAGGAAGTGAAAAACTGTGTAAGGTGAGCTATGCCAGTGTGTAATTCAGTCTCCTCCTGGCTGCCTGTAGAAAACAACAGTCCCCTTTTGCTGTCTTCAGCTGAAGATGTAGAACTCCTGGCTCCTCCAGCACCATCTTTGCCTGCATGCTGCATGCTTCCTTCCATGATGATAATGGACAGACTGAACCTCTGAAACTGTAAGCCAGCCCAAATTAAATGTTTGCCTTTATAAATGTTGCCTTGATCGTAGTGTCTTATCATAGCAATAAAACCCTAAGAAGTGGGAATGGGAGGCTTGTTTAGAAATTGCTAGGTAGTTTAGGATAACTTTGAACTGTTCTTCAAATTTTACTTTCTAAGTACTGAAGATTACAGTTGTGCACCGCTGTGCCTGGGTTAAGTTACATTGGGGAATTCAGCCAAGGGCCTCATGAATGCCAGGCAGGAACTCTATCAATTGACCTCATCCCAAGCCCCAAATATAAAGCTGTTTTTTTTTTTTGTATTGTTTTTAATTCTTCATCAATTGATGAAGATTTTGCTGTCACCACTTTGAGCTACTATGAATACTGATGCTGTGAACTTTCATGTATTATTTTATATGGTCTGTGTTCATTTATCTTGGGCATACATGTGAAGTTGGAGCTGTTAAGCCATAGGGTAATTAGTTGATCACTTAAGAAAATGGCTGGAGGCTGAAATGAAAAATGATCTGGTTGTTCCATATCCTCATCAAAATCTTGTGTTGTTACTCTTAATTTTAGTCATGCTGAGGTGTGCAGTTTTATCTCACTGTGGCCTAAATTTTTATTTTTGTGGTCTCTAATGTGTTGAACACTTTTTCCTTCGTTCTTTTGTTACCATTTTTATAAAGTGTCAAACTCCTCTCCAAGTGACTAATTCAATCTGGCTTCACTCAGCTTCTCACTGAATTGCTCTGCTTGGCCTCAAACTAAGTGGTAATTTGTTCTAATCTTCTGGCTCCTTGTCATTCTCTGGCTTCAGCTGCCTCTGCTGTGCTGCTCTGCACTGCACTGCATGCTGCTGCGCTGCGCTGCACTGCATTTCTGCTGTGCTGCACTGCACTGCATGTCTGCTGCGCTGCGCTGCACTGCACTGCATGGACTCAGGAATGAGCTCAGCTCCACTGCACTCACTGCACTGACTCCCAACTGACTTTCTCCCTGTGCTGCTCTTACATAGTTGTTCTCCTGAGAGCTGGGTGTATCCTATCTCTGACTCGTTCTGTCAGTTCTTTCTCTGATTTGTCACTTTATCTGCCCCTCAATTAGATGTCACTTTCAAACATACCTTTCCTTTGTTTCATAAGTCCAAATCCTCTGCATCTCAATAGCAAATCTCGAACCTCACGCTCTCTCCCAGAGTTCCCATCTCTCTGCTCAGAAGTCCCACCTATTGTCTCCTGCTTTGCTATAGGCCATTCAGCTCTTTGTTAAACCAATCAGAAGGTTTGGAGGGAATGTTTAAAAAACACTAAGACAGGTGATGTTTAGCAAAGCTGTAACAAGAATTTTTTAACACAGACTCTTCGGCAGAAGGGATATGCATACCTGATTTTTCCATCCAAAAAACTGGGAATGATTGTGTTAATAACATGGTAATCTTTGCTATTCTGTAGAGCCAAGCTTCAACCTACTACCCTTACCCTGAGCATTGCTTTTCACTCAGTAGAACCCATGTGGAAAAGGTCATAGAGACTTTGCAAAAGATGCATACTTTGCAAATGTGTTTTGATTTAGCCATACCATTTTGTTGTGATAATTGTTAAGAGGAAATGTTATTCCAAAGTTAAGTATGTGCTTATATGTAATATGTGCTTAAATGTGTAAAAATAAATAAATAAATAAATAAATAAATAAATACTGCTTCGGGGTCAGATTACAGAAGCTTGCCGAGCCCTACTAACTAAGTCATGCATGGTCAACCAACTTACTTTCTTGCCTCTCACAGTTCTCTTCTCTGTTGGCTGTAGAGATCTGGTACACAGGGTGCACAGATGATAGGCTGCCTGTATGTGTTATGTGTATGAAGTTCAATGTTCACTCAAGTAAGGGAATGAGATAACACAGCTGAAGGCCTCTAGCCGTCTATCTCAGGTATGTTTAGAAAACAGGCCTTGACTCTGGCTACCAATGACAATGCTAAGCTGTGTATACATCCACAAAAGGTACTATATACCCCCCTCTCATGTCACAAGACTCAACAGTATTTCTCTTAATGGCTCTGCCATTTTCTTATTCTACATGTGCAGTGAAGCAGTCTGATGGAGCCTGAGGTTTTAGAGGTGCATTAGGCTAAGCAGCGAAATCTGGCTCTATCTCCTAGTCTTTTACCTACATTAAAATGAGCCCTTCTACAACCAAAATTGTTAATATGTGGAAATACTTTTCCTTTTTTAAATTGAAAACATTTTTTCTTACAATATATCATGATCACGATTTCTTCTCTTCTAATTCCCCCCAGCTTCTCTCCACCTCCCCACCCACCTAACTCCATGCCTTTTTCTTTGTCTCTTTAGAAAATAGGCAAACAAATAAGAATAAAGAAAGAAAAGGCAAAACAAACACATACACGCAAAACCAAAACCCATAGAAACACAAATCAAAACCCCTAAAACATAAACAAAAGACAAGTAGGACAAAAATTGCCCAAACACAGCAATATGAGACAAAAAAGTCTACAAAAGCACCATTGAGTTTGTGTTGGGGATGGGGCCTACCCTTAAGTGTGACCCTTCAGTGAGACTCCATTGAGGAAAACTAAGTTTTTGTTTGCAAGTGGATGTAGCTTGAAGATAGCTTCTTGGTTAGGGATGGGAGCTCATGTTCCTTTTCCCCCCATCTCAGCACTAGGACCCCATCTTGTTTGAACCTGTGCAGGCCCTGTGCATGCTGCCACAGTCTCTGTGAGTTCATGTATGTATCAGTCCTGTTCCTACCTTGCCCTAACCATCTTTCTACCTCCTCGTCTGCATAGTTCCCTGAGCAGTGAGGGAAGGGTGTTAGCAAGCAGGCATTCTCACTAGCCAACGCTCAGGGAGCCTAGCAATCACTTACTACTGCCAGACCTGCCAGGTGTGCTAGGTGCAATGCATAAATGGACCCCCAGTCACCCTAGATCTCTGCCCTTCCTCACCCCCCTCCTCCTTTCCCTCCTCCTCTCTTTCTCCCTCTCTGAGTCTTCAGTAGTTCCTTCTCTGTCTCCTTGTGTCCCTGCCTGCCCACCTCTATCTCTCCCACATGTCCCCACTGCAAGATGGCCTTTTGCTCTCCCCTCCCCAAGAAAACCTCAAACACTAGATCTGTTGCAAGCATAGTTTTGAAAAGGCACACCTTTGTCCTGGCCTACCAAAGGTACCCTCCCTCACCACATTTATCCTATCAATGGTTTTGTGAAGATCTCCTATTTAGGATTGAGCTATCCAAAGTCTTACATCTTCTGACATGGTCCAGGTGTGGATCTCTTGTTAGTTCCCATCTACTTCAAGAGGAAGTTTCTCTGATGATGACTGAGTCGGCACAGATCTATGGGTACAGCAAACTGCCATTAGGACTCATTTTATTGCTGTGTTCCTTCAGCAGTATTGGTCCTCCCTCCCCCATTATTTGGTAACTCTTTAAATTTCTTCCACAGTAATAAGTTTTCTTATGGCCTTTACAATGGCCCTAGTGTTGCTTGCCCCTTCCTATGCTCCCTTCTTTATCCCTCTTTCCTACTCATCCCCATTTAATCCACCCTCCTCCTATCTCTCCATAACTATGTATTCTATTTCCCCATCCTTGGGAGATTGCCAGAGGCCTGAGAAACCACCTTAGAGGTGTTTAAGTGGAAATATGACATAATGAGACTTGAATCCAAAATTTAATATGAAGCATATCCAGTATGCCAGAGAAAATGCATCTGGTTCTCCAAATTCTTCCCTGTATCTTTTTGGTACTTTCATTCCAACTTGATTTGTAAGAGAGATTTTATTTCATTGATTGGTCTACTATCAACTATATTTCATAACATCATCCCATGAAAGCATTTTAACAGTTATTCTTGATTTGTTGTAGTTGTTGTTGTACTCACTAGCTGGTCAATTTGTTTCTCATTTTCAAGACTCACTAGGACATTCTGATTAGTTTTGTTCTGTATACTTTAAAAAAAAAGATTTAGTTTTTATGTGTATGAGGGTTTGCCTGCATGTATGTATGTGTACCACATGACTGCCTGGTGCCTGTAGAGGGCATCCGATCCCTTAGAAGTAAATTACAGACAGTTATGGGGTATTTTGTGGGTGTTGGGGCCTGAATGAGCATCCTCTGTAAGAGCAGCAAGTCTGCTTAACTGTAGAGCCACTTCTTCAGCCCCATAACTTTTTGAACTGTGTATAGGCTGCTTCAACATTCCATGAGGTCTAATCATCTGTTTCGCTACTGAAGTTGTTCATAGGTTTCAAAATCATGACATCTGTCAGACAAGGATGACTCATTTTTCAGGTCATCAACCAATGCCCATGCTCACAGAATTTCTTTAGTAACAGCCAGTACTAAAGGAGCATTAATAAAATAGGGAAAATTTTAAAATGGTTTCTGTTAAATAAAAGAAATGTACATATGTCCAGAAACATTCAAGAGAAATGCAGACCCAGAATATCAACAGTGAGCAGCTGTGGAAATGAGTGACCCAGTTCTTATACACATTTACAAGCTTTATTGTTATACTTAAGAATGTGTAGCTGTAACAGAAATAAACATGGACTTAAATTTTATTTATTTAGTTAGTTAGTTTCTTACTTCCTTCCTTACTTACTTACTTACATGTGTATGGGTGTTTTGTCTACACATATGTTTGTATATTGTATATGTCCAACATAAGGCATCAAAAGACTGGATTTATAGACTGTTGTAAGCTGCCAAGTTGCTCCTGGCAATCAAACCCTGCTCTATTTGGAGAACAGGCAGTGAGTCTAATAACTGAATACTTTGTGCATCTCTCAAAATAAGAGTTATTATATGCTAACAACAACAACAATATTTTTTTCTTTTGGTTAGATAATTCCACAAATCTCTTGTGAACAAGTTTTTTCCTCTTAGTTAATTGCCAGGTGGTGAATATACCCCATCCAAGAAAATTGAAAGATGAGGGTTTTTGTTTTTGGTTTTGGTTTTTGGTTTTTTGGGTTTTTTTTTTTTTTTTTTTTGGCAGGGTAGTCCTTCTGAGAAAGATTCATTAGGGGGGAAAACCTTCAATGCATTGCTCAGTTTGATGTATGACATGTTATATTCTCCAGCAATTAAAATTAAAATACATCTCACATTTGCAACATAAGATATGACATTGATATTTTAAAGACTACATTGTTTTTAATACTAGCCTTTGTACATAGTAACAATATAATGTCTACAAATCACAGAAGGTCAAGTTCATACATTATTAAAAGTATTTATGTTATGTAGACACATTTACAAAGGCCTCTGCAAATTATCACAGTAAATACATACTTCAAGCTTTCTCCAGGCTTATCTGTAGAAACATGTATAGCAATATTATCTGTAAACATATGCATAGCAATATAATATGTAAAGCATACAGTATATATCCATAAGTATATAATATAAATTTTGGCACGCATGACTGTTTCTTTCTGAAGACACTGGGTTTCTAAATATGTATATTTATTTGGGGGAGGAAAAATAAAATTAAATGTGTTGAGATGATATGCTTTCCCATGTATGAGACACAGTTTGAGGGTTTTTCTAAATCTTTTCATTGTTAAAGTTCTTCATGTTCAGAAGCTTTCTGCTAGTCATTCACTATTCATTCTCTTCCCTTACGGAAGAAATAGAGGTTAAAAAAAAGATAGAGAAAATAGTAAATATTGATATGAATAGTATATTGTTACTAAGATCAGAAATCATCTCATTGAAACCCTTCCCTCTAAAAGTTAACAAAAGAAAAAAGTGATGCATCCCATAATACTGGTGACAAAGTTGATTTAAATATGTATAATCTCTACTGGTATTTAGGGGCAAAAAGACAGTGGAAGGCAAGGCAGCAACTGGACTGTTAAGGTTCCAAATAGATGAGGGAGGAGATGATCTGCAGTGAGCAGAAGACTTGTGGGAAAGGGTATCCTCAAGTCACTGTTTCCCAAGTGACTTCACCAATGACGACAGATTGGAGACAGATGCCGTGGTGCAGGGACCTTCTAGGCTGAATCATCTGTTGCGATCACATCTTAAGGGAATGCCTAGAAGAATGGAGAACAGAAGATCAGAGACGGGGGATGCGATCAGGGGCTGAGTGCTCACTTCTAATCTTGAAGTGAAGCGGTGGCCACAAGCCTCCTTTAACTTGTTAGACCTGTAGAACCATCCAACGGCTCTATTTGTTATTTTCAAGATAAAATTTAACTGTGTAGGTTAGATAATTAACTATCCTTCAAAATCTTTGCAAGAGTACAGAAAGCCCAAAAAATAATTAGTAAAACATAAGGAAAATGACGATTAAAAAAGAAACTATGGGGGTAAGTTTATAGAATCATGACCAGAACCAATTGAATGCTCTTTCTGATTGTCCAATATTTTTCCCCACTCACAGAAGTTAGAAGGAAACACTAGGTTAATCACACTAAACAAACATTTCACTACGAGTACATTCTACAAAAAGTCTGTGAAAAGCATACAAGATCAAATATTTTCTATATATTCTGAAAAGGAACATTATTTTAAGCTCTGGGGAATCAGGGGTAAAGGTGAATGCCCAAATACACTTACCATGAACTCCACAGCACTACGTAAATAATGAGGTACCTCAAAGCCAGACTTTGTGTAAAACTGTGGGTCGCAGTCCCTATGAAGTGACATAACTTACATGAGGGTCAGAAAAGAAATTGGAACAATAAAAATTTTCTAAATGCACAAAGACCAAGAAGTAATTCAAAATGAAATCCACGATGACGCTCACTTGAATGAAATCCACGATGGCGCTCACTTGAATGAAATCCATGGTGACACTCACTTGAGTGAAATCCATGATGATGCTCACTTGAATGAGAGCTCATGGTTCACAGTGCCTCAGCTCAGACTTGAGAATGTCGGGGTATAAATTATAGCACTCTTGCTGTGCATACAAATGTTTCTGTTCTTACAGAAACATAATAGTTTAATTAAGGAAAAATATTTTGACTATTTTTCTACCATTATTTCTCAGCATGTAAGTAACAACTTAGTAATCTGTGTATTGGAATGCTTGATTTTTATAAGTCACTGTTGAGTTGCTGCCTTGAGTTTCATAAAACAGTCTTTTTTTTTTCTTTTTTGGTTTTTCGAGACAAGGTTTCTCTGTGTAGCCCTGGCTGTCCTGGAACTCACTCTGTAGACCAGGCTAGCCTCCAAATCAGAAATCCACCTGCCTCTGCCTCCCAAGTGCTGGGATTAAAGGCGTGTGCCACCACTGCCTGGCTCATAAAACAGTCTTTAAACCAATTTTTAATTTGTTTCAATGACCTGCAATGAGAACAGGTTTGTCAGCAATTCTAAAACATGCTTCGTTCATTTTATTTTCTATTTATGTAAAACAGCATTCTCAGCTTTGCTGATTAGAGAATCAGAATATTAGTCAATTCTGAAAATGTACCAAATATGTTATGTCTTATTCTATCAAAAATTTAGCTAAGACTTAATTTTTCTATAGAAATAAACTACCATATTCATCTTATTAGTATGCAAACTTGCATTCATATGTCAAAATTTTAACATCTTATTTAAGCCAAAGGCTTTTTGTTTTTTGTTTTTTTTTTTTTTTTGGTTTTTCGAGACAGGGTTTCTCTGTGTAGCCCGGGCTGTCCTGGAACTCACTCTGTAGACCAGGCTGGCCTCGAACTCAGAAATCCTCCTGCCTCTGCCTCCCAAGTGCTGGGATTAAAGGCGTGCGCCACCACCGCCCGGCTTTTTTTGTTTTTTGGTTTTTTTTTTTGGTTTTTCGCAAAGGCTTTTTAAACTTATGTTTTGTTAAAGAATTATTTTAAAATATTTTTTGACTTATTGTCAGTAAATGTGTGATTTATAAGCCTAGTTTATATATTTTCATATTCCCAAAGTCACATTTTTTCCTGAAGAAAAAGCATAAGAAACAGCTTTAGATCACAAAAGGAAGGGTTTTGATAATTTTAAAGTCAGAAGACTCATTGCAGGAGGGACCACTCGTTTGCACACGCCCATCCACTCTCATCCTTGGCTTAAGTGTTTACTAAAGTGATCCGTTAATAGGCGGTCTGGAGGAGACAGGGTGTCATGTAGGAAAAGAATTTGAGTCAGTGTATAGAAATTTTAACTTTTTAATTTTATTTTAAATGTTTTATTTTTAATGCTTAAGAAATAAATGCATTATTTTCTATGAAATTAATTTTGTTGATACCACAAAATATCAAAACAAACAAGTTGTATACATTTCTGAAACAAAACTAAAGATAGCTCATTTCAAAGCAGAATATATAAAAACGAATTACCAATTAGGTCACAAATATTCCAGATAACAAACTGCACATCAAAATATTAGAATCTAGGGTGCAGAACCCCATAATAAGCTCCTTCTAGAATACTCTGTGTTGGGGATGGCGTAGGGGGATGCTAACAAGGAAATATCCTCAAAAGTTTAAGAATGAAAGGATGGGACTGTAAAGCTGTGTGACTTTCCAAATCTAGAGCAGGAATGAGGTTGAGACTTGTCCTAACCCCAAACAATTGTATCCTGAGACGAGGAATTGTCTTCCTCACTGCTCTGAGTATACATGTCCCTGCACACATAGACTTTATGACACCTACCTCTGCCACCCTTGAGGTAGTCTCATAGCCTGGTGGCCAAATTTCAGGTTTAACTTCCTCTCTCCCTATAAGGACATGACCAACAAACACCTGGAATACCTCTTCATGCAAATGCAGCATTCCCAGCACCTCAGCCCCAGCTAATAATGTAACTCACCCCCAAAACCCCTACCCACTTCCCAAGGTTTATATAGTTCATGTTGCCCCCAATAAAAGAGAACTATTTCACTGAAAACCAACTCAGAGAAGGTTATTTCATCTGACACTCACACAGTGGAGATCCTGTGGAACCTACCAGCCAAAATAAGCTTTGTTCTTCCATTCTGGCCCAGTGCACAACAGTGCCTGGATACCCTATGGCCAGAAGGAAAACCTGCTGGCAGAAAGAAGACTCATTGACAGCATTCCTGCTGCAGAGGAGAACCTCTGTGCTGGACAGCAGGGAAGATGGCACCTTGTCAGAAGCTAATCCAGGAATGTATAAGGGGTCATTCAGATGGCACACAGGGAAAGGCACCCCAGCATCCCTTCCTGCTATCAATTCCAACTCAGTCCCTGCTCTGAGTAAAATGCAATTATTCATTACCAAGCCACTTATTGTAGATTTACTTTTACATCTGCCTAACAAAAAACATACAGGTGGCAAATGCTGTAGCATTTATCTGGTGGACCATAGCCAAAGTCACCTCAAGCTTTCCAAGTGTTGAGCTTGAGTTACTAGGTACAGACAGTGACAGGCACACAGTGTTGATCTTTGGGCAACTGATCAGTTGATGCTAGTTTCAAGTGCCATATTTTTTTTCAAATTATGCATATATATTGGGGTGGGAGGTAATGAGTGCCGATGATTTGGAGGTCAGGGGCTTCAGAGAGATCCTTGGAACTGGAGTCCCAGCAGTTGTGAGCCACCATGTGAGCCTGGTGAACCAAACTCAAGGGCTTTGCAAGAGCAGCATTAGCTCTTAAGTGCAGTGCCAAGTGTGAGCCCATTAGATACAATTCTGTGTAAAGAGTATGGCTGAGTCAAGAATGGCCAGAGCTTGGTCAATAGCCAAGAATGGAACTGTGGCTATTAGCCTTAAGACACGGATGCACTGGCTAATACGCCGTTGAAAACTCTTTCAGAGGAGTATTTGGTGGCTTGGAGAAAATGTTCTCCTATGATGACTAAAGGGCACTTTACAAAACAATATATAGTGACTTTTTTATCCATATATGCACACAGGAGACTAAAAAACCCAAAGACTAAAATATCCAAATAACCAACACTTATAGTTTATATAGTAGGTTGTTTTCTTTGCTATATTTTCCCCGCATTTTTCAAAGTCTCTATAAACCTTTCTTCACAATTCAGTGATCATGTAATCAGAAAGGAAAAAAAAAACACTGAAAATGCCAAACGAATTTCATCTTAAAGTATTAAATAAATATTAAGAATATTTCCAAAAAAGGATGAATTTTTAGCACTGAGTTGTCCTTGGAGTCCAGCATCCCTGAATCAGACAAAAGAAATAGATAAAGGAACTCTAAGTGTGGCCCAGCCAGTCTGGGCTACCCCATCTCAAAGAATTGTTGCATAAAATTGGAAAGCAAACCATATGTAACTTGCTATGTTTGCTATATTGCTAGTGGAATTTCACAAAATAAATGAGTATTCCTTCTTGCTGCTGTAAGTTCCCTGAACGCAGAAGCACCACAGGCTCCTTGACTATTTACATGTATGAAAATAAAGCCAGAGCATTGTATAAGGAATTCAAATATTAAGTGAACAGAGAAATGATCATGTGTAAAGGCAACTAAAAGAGGAAGAGGGAAGTTCGAAATACTCATGATGCAACTCACATACCAAATGAAGTTCAAGAAGAAGAAGACCAAAGTGTGGATGCTTCAGTGCTTCTTAGAAGAGGGAACAAAATAATCACAAGAGGTAGAAGGTGGAGGGGACTTGAGAGAAAGAGAAGAGGGGGAGAGGAAAAAAGGAGAGCAAGATTAGGTGTGGGAGGAGAAGAGGGTGACGTACAGAGGGTCAGGAAATTGAACAGAGGTGTGTAGCAATGGGGGATGGGGAACTGGGGGGTAGCTACGAGAAAGTCCCATGTGCCAGGAAAGCAAGAGGCTCCCAGGACCCAATGGGGATGACATTAGCTGAAATACCCAACAAAGGGGAGAAAGAATCTATAGAGACCATATCCAGAGGTTAGGCATGGCTCCCATTTGGGGGGTGGGGCTACCCACCCATCTCAAAAAAAAAAATTAACCCAGAATTGCTCCTGTCTAAAGGAAATACAGGGACAAAGAGTAGAACAGAGACTGAAGGAAAGGTCATCTAGAAACTGCCTCACTCGGGGATCCATTCCATATACAGACAGCAAACCCAGTCCTTATTGCTGATGCTAAGACGTGCATGCTGACAGGAACCTGATAAAACTGTCTCCTCAGAGGCTCTGCCAGAGCCTGACAAATACAGAGGCGGATGCTTGTAGCCTATTGGACTGAGCACAGGGTCCCCAATGGAGGAGTTAGAGAAAGGACCGAAGGAACTGAAGAGGTTTGCATCCCCATAGGAAGAACAATACCAACCCACCAGACCCCTCTAAGCTCCCAGGGATCAAACCACTAACCAAAGAGTACACATGGAGGGAGCCATGGTTCCAGCTGTATATATAACAGAGGATGGCCTTATCTGGCATCAATGGGAGGGGAGGCCCTTTGTCCTGTGAAGGATCTATGCCCTAGAGTAGGAGAATGCTAGGGCAGTGAGGAGGGAAGGGGGTGGGGGTTGAACTCCCTCATAGAAGCAGGGGGCAGGGGGAATGGAATAGGGAGTTTGCAGAGGAGAAACCAGGAAGGGAATAACATTTGAAATATAAATAAAAAATAACCAATAAAAAATTTTTTAAAAAGAGGAAGAGGGAAAATAGATAACAAAAATATAGAAATTTGAACACCGCTAACTATGCTATATTACACAATTCCTCAATAAAAGGCAGGAATGTTGTTTTACAAACACTGCTGGAAAAGTTGGGAACAATGTCAAGAGTATCACATTCCAAAACACTGATCTCACAGTAGCAATTCAAATTCTTACCCACAATGCATGTTAAACCATTATTTCACATGCAAAATGTATATGGCCTGTGGCAATGATGAATAAAAGTCTATGTTATGTACTGACTAAAGTGTCCCTTAATATACACCAGTCTGTCATAAAGGAACCAACTCTATTCAGATGAAGAAGCTGAAGAGATTATATTAAAGAGACTAAAATGTTAAGGTTTAATTCATTTAGCCTGGGAAAGGAACTAGTGAGGACACAAACCATCAGATACTCAGTAAGAACATTAGTTGGGCTAAGTGAGAGGAAATATGGCTGGCTGGAATCATGTTGCCAGTGCCCAGAGGAAGCTAGATTGACTGAAGGGAAAGTTACCCCTTTAGGGCCCTTACAAGTTTGAAGCCACAGTCAGAACCCTGTCGGAAGCTTGAAACAACTTTGAAAAAATAAATACCCCAACCTTCTCCTTTTCTATCCTTTAATGTCCTGTTTGGTCACTCACAAGTGTCACACAAGAGAAAGGCATATTAATGATTTGTCTTTTGAGGTAGAGTTGAGCAAGAAAAGAATAATTGGCAGATTTATAACAGCAAAACTATGGAACTGATATCCAATGCTAGAAGAAGGTTTAGATAATCATGCTGTCAATCGTTCTCAGAAAGAAAGAACGCTATGGAATCAGGAAGCTCAAGAGAGAATGTAACCAACTCCTCCTGGGAGAGAACAGGCGATTCCCCCTGATTGCTGTCCTGCAAGTAAAGTTCCTCTCTCTCAATCTCACTCTTGGTTATTATAAATAGTCCATGGTGGGGGTGTATGCCTATAATCCTAGCAAATACAAGGCTCAAGAGGCCAGCCTGAGCTACACAATGAGTCCGTCTCAAAACAAACAAAATATCCCATTCCAGCTAGAAGAGTTGCATACACAACAAAAAGGCAGTGTGCAGTCTCATGCTTTGACCACTCCAGACCACCCTACTCATTTTAGCCTTTCTATATCTCCAGATCTCTTTCCAAGTGTGTATGTGCATGTGTGTGTGTTATGTGTGTATATATATTTAGGAAAAAAGACACTGAAAATGCCAAAGAATATATATATTCAGACTCATTGTGTAGCTCAGGCTGGCCTCTTATGCCTTGTATTTGCTAGGATTATAGACATACACCCCCACCATGGACTATTTATAATAACCAAGAGTGAGATTGAGAGAGAGGAACTTTACTTGCAGGACTACTATATACAAGTATATACATATATACCCATGTATATGCATATGGTATAAAATAGTATCCACATGTTTAAAAATACAATATGAAAACATTTATATATAAACATATATATATAAATATATGTAGAGGGAAATTTAGAAAATACCTTGGCACAGGCTGGTTATCTAATCAGCAGGGTGGCTCTGCTTAGCTCTGGCCACCACGTCCCGCATTAGAAGTGGCCAGAAGCCATGCACACCACAGCTAGACCCACAAGATGCCAGCATGGTGGATGGCTCCGCCAATCCCCCACGCTGCATCCACAAAGCTTGGCTGGACCCCAGACAATATCTGCCATTCTCGAAGTACCTGGTAGAAATGAGACTTTTAAAGCTTAATGATTATCTAAAAGTTTTATGTATTTAGAAATGCTCAGTCAACAAGATGCCCACACAATTAGAGCTGTTACCCAATATCTAACCTTTTGATAGAAGCTGCTACCCAGGACAGCTTATAACCCATCCATGGTTCTCCATGGCTGATAGCCTCCTTCTTCTCCTCCCCTTCTCCTCTTTCTCCTCTCCCCTTCCTCTTTTTCTCCCCTCCCCTCCTCTTCTACTGCCTAATCATGGACCTCCACTGGGAAGACAATGTAGCAGAATAAATGTCCTGCCACAAATTATATATATATATATAATTTGTGTGTGTGTGTGTGTTATATTTTGGAACATATCATAGATACTCTTTTGTAATTGTATTTTTCAGTGAATAACTCATAAATACTATTTTTTTGCAAGAGTTCCCATTTCTCAGCATTTAACAATTTAAAAGCTCTTTAAAACTTTGTTTCTTTGTATCCAGTTGTGATGGCTAATCATGTCAACCTGACTCCATTTGAAATCAACTGAAACCCAAACTGCTGGGTGCTCCTGCCAGGCATCTTTATAACTAGAATTACCTGAAGCAGGAAGTCCCACCCCCATCTGAGCCACACTTTCTGGAGGCAGCCCACATATAAGGGCACAGAAGAAGGAAACATCGCCTTCTGCTCACCTGTCCTTATTCTCACCAGCAAGTTCACCTCACCTGTTGCTACCAGTTTTAAATCCAACATCATTAGGGTTCCAACACAGACCCCAAACCAGCAGCTCTCCAGGACTCCTCTAGCATTCCAGTGCCAGATTGGGAGTGCTGAGATGTCCAGCCTTGTGGACTACACAATTACAATATTGTTGGCCTTTTTGTGAGACAGCCATTGTTCAACTACCCTGGCCACTTTCTGTAAGCCAGTCTAATACGTCCCACATCTACATTCATTGTATCAGTTCTGTTCCTTTAAGAACCCCAGCAGATACACTACTTATAACTGCTGTGCAGTCTCCGTTTCTCAGACACTTCATCTGGTGTCTTGTCTTAGCAAGCACGTGTGATATACTGCCTCTAAAACTTGGTCACATTGTCTTCTTAGCCAGCCAGCCGATTTCAGGCCACTGACCTGTTTTGTACAGCTTGTAAACAATTTTTACACTTTTAGGTTGTTTTTTGTCTGACTTTGGTTTTGGTTTTTACAACTCACATAGGAAAGACAAGCAATAGAGACAAAAGTGATCTTTAAAATGTAAAATATTTATCATCCAGCCTCTCACAGAAAAATGTTAGTTAACCCTTGGCATGGAGCATTTCTCTGTTATAAATCCCCAGAACTGTTTTTTAGTCAATGGGTGTGAATATTTTTAGTCAATGGGTGTGAATATTTGTGAGGCTTATTACATTCTACCAAACTCTCATCAGAATCCTTGAGCCAACTCATGCCCTTCTCAGTAATACATAAACTTTGTCAGTTGCTACGATCTCTCCCCCATGAGTGGCTGGCTGACTCAAACCAAACCTTCTGATTATTATTTTCTCTCAGCTAACTTGATAGTGAATCATTCAAGGTTTCACTTCCCTTAACAGTGTTTAATCATTAGTAATTTTTCCTTTCATGATTTAACTAACTTACATTTGCTACTTGGGGACAGAACATTTCCATTCTACTCATAAGACCTCTTTCTAAATAAAAATGTTACTCACTAACCTTTTATAAATTACAAATTTTAAATACTTTTTCTTTGTTTTACTATGTGTGCTTTTTAGATAAAATAAGTCTAAAAGTCCACTGGTTAAATTGCTACTTTCCTTAATAATTTTTTCTTTGCTCCACATTTCCTTTGTGAGTCTTTAACCTTCTAAGGCAGTGTTTCTCAGCCTTCTTAAAGCTGTAGCTCTTTAAAAAGATTCTTCATGTTAGTTTTGTTCCTCCTTCCCCCCACCCCCATAGACTCATGTGTTTGAATGCTTGCCTCATAGGGAGTGGTACTATTAGGAGGTGTGGCCTTGTTGGAGGAAGAATATCACTGTGAGGGTAGGCTTTGAAGTTTCCTATGCTCAGGCTCTACCCAGTGTGGAGGAGACCCTCCTGCTGGATGCCTGTGGAAGAGAGCCTCCTGCTGGATGCCTGTGGAAGAGAGCCTCCTCCTGGATGCCTTCGATATTCAAGATGTAGAACTCTTGGCTCCTCTGGTACTATGTCCTGCCTGCATGATGCTATGCTTCCCACCATGATGAAAATGGACTAAACCTCTGATACTATAAACCATCCCCAATTAAATGGTTTCCTTTATAAGAGTTGCCTTGGTTATCATGTCTCTTCACAGTAATAGAAACCCTAAGGTAGAAGTTGCTACCAGGAGTGGGGTATTGCTGTAACAGGCCTACCCATGTTTGGAGGAAGTTGGATTTTGAGACTTTGGAAAGCAATGGAATGCTTTGAGGCTTAATGGGCCATCCTTGTAGGAATATGGAAGACATTTGTGCTGAGGTTGATTTGAACTCTGGAGTCCTGTCTCAAGAGGTTTCAGAGAACAGTAATTTTAGTATGTTGCCTGGAGATCTTTCTTAAAATGTTTTGGTGAAGATCGTGGCTGCTTTTTGGGGAGTCTGCCTGAGGCTAAGGTGAAGAGATTCACATTGGTTGCATTAAAGAAGGTCTCAAGAAAGCATAGAATAGATTCTGCTTTACTGTTATGAAGAGCATTTTGATTAAGTAAGCTGTAAAAGGAAAAATACAAAATGTATGATTCAGGTGTTAAAGGGACACTGGGAAGTAGAATGGAGCTAAATCCTGTGTTCAAGGAGATAAACAGATTAAGGGAGTAGTGACTTTGGGGCAAGATCTCATCCAGCTAAGATTGTCTATTTGTTTGCAGTTGAACAAGGGATAATTGTCTCATGTTAGGAGTTATTATAACATGGTTAATGTTTTCATTTGGAGTTTTAGTCTGGCATAAACTACAATCCAGAAATGGAGGGCACACCGGTGACTCAGATCTTGAGTGTGAAGACACATGCTTTTGATTCAGATCTTAAGACATAGTGGCCATGAACCGATTAGGCCAAGGCATGGTGGTACACACCTTTGATCTCAGCACTCTGGAGACATAAAGATCTCTGATTTCAAGGTCAGTTTACAGAGCAAGTTCTAGGACATCTGAGCCTAGGCAGTGAAGGATGTAATAGAATGAGGAGGGCATGTTCCAGTCCCAGCAAGCAGCAGAACTCAGCAGTTTCAACCACATGGCTCTAGGATTAGAGTCAAGAATAGAAAAGGTTACTGAGCCAATTGATTTTGGAGATAAATTAGTGGTGATTAAGAAGAGGCCAGCATCACTGAGGCGAAATCTTCTAAGTGTTTTCTGAGAGCACAAAGAAGCTATGTTCCAGATATAGCCAAGGTTATACCTTGTGATATAGCTGGAGTTGGTAATGTGTAAGAATCACACAGGTGGTACTACTTTTGAAGGCATGAAGGAATCATAATGAGCAGCTCAGCCTTGGCACTGTGAGAAGCAAGGTAAGAACACTGGTGAAGTTTAGCCTCAGTTGCAGTTGACAGCCCAGGACTGAAGGGGTCATGCAAAGAAGCTGTTGCTAAGCACCATGAAGAGAGCCTATGAGAAGCTTTTGGTGAAGTCTAGTTGCAGCATTAGATCCCAGCATATTGGAGATACCAGTACCATGGAATGACCCCCAAGAACAGTAGCAACAGTGGAATGACCTCAACCAGAACCTAGAGTGATACAGAGGGCAGAATTGGAGAAGTGACCCAAGCCCTATGGAGGAGCTCAGAAGACCATGTATGAATCCCAGACTTTGGAACAAGAAGCTGTAAAGTTAAACTTTCCTTGGATACCCCAAGATGTTAGAGATGCCAGAGCCATGGGATACCTGCCAAGAAAACCTGCTAACAGGGAGTGGAGCCAGCCCAAGAGAAAGAATTGTGTTGTAGTTAAGTGGAGTTGAACATGGAGATGTAAGCCAGCACCAACTAAATGTTTTCCCTTATAACAGTTGCCTTGGTCATGGTATCTCTTCACAGCAATGGAAACCCAAAATAAGACAATCCCCAACCTTAAAATTATTTTTGTTGCTATTTAATAATTGTAATTTGTTGGTTATTAATAGTAATGTAAATATCAGTGTTTTCCAGTGTTCTCATGTGACCCCTGAGAAAGGGTCTTTCAATCCCTTTGGGGATTGTGACAGTGGTTGAGAGCCATTGTCTAAGACTTTAAAAATTCAAACCTTTTATTCTTCTCAAGAGTGATAAATTACTTCTATTAGATATTTTGCTCATCCTTGTGACCAAATGCCTGAAAGAAACTACTCTAAGCAGAACAATCTCTTTTGGCTCACTTTCATTCAATGAAGGCATGGTAGAGTCCTGGTAGCAGTGTGTGGAAGGAACCTGAGGGGATCCTTCACATCCCACAGCCAAGAAAGAGAAAGGGGGAAAGGAAGAAATAAGGAGGGGGCAGGGAGAGAGTTCTTACCAGAAGCAGAGCTGTGTTATACCATAAATTCCCACCACTATGACTCTTCCTCCATAAGCTAGGCCTCATGTCCAGAAAGTTCCAGAACCTCCCAAAGCAGTGCTTCCAGCTGGGGACTGAATATTCAAACACAGGTGGGACAGTTTATCTTTGACCATAGTATTTCATCCCTACTCCTACAGGCTTATCACCAGTTCATAGTGAAAAATAGATTCTGTCCAACTGCAAAGCCTGCTGTGCCATCTCATCAGTTATGGGGTAAGACGTAGCAGTTATACAGCTGTTGTATGTTATGGCCACACGAGACTATTCGCAGCAACAGCAATGGTGGCCATAAACATGGAGTTATAAAAGTTTATAGATTCACATCTAGAGCAGGCTTGGTAAAAGGGTCAATAAGTGTGAGTGGCAAAGTTGACAGAGAGGAGGGGGAAATAGGCCTCGATCAGCAGCAGCTTGCTCCAAGTGTTGATAGAGGTCAGGAGCTCGTCAAGGCTTCTAAGCACGCAAGACACCCAGTGGGATGGATAGTGTAGGGTGGTCTCTGCGGCTGCAAAGACATGGGATAGACTCATAGCTCCTGCTCTAGTCCCTCCCAGCTCTGCTGCTAGATACAAATCTACTCCCATCTACTTATGGTAAATGTCATAATTATATTATCCCCTGGTTTTACTGTAATAGATATGATTTCATAATTAATAACAGCAGTAACACCAAGAACGGACTTAGGAGAATGGATCTAAAGGATAATATGATTCTCTAGGCATGGCGGCACCCACCTGTACTCCCAGCACCCAGAAGGAAGAAGCAGGAGGATCTCGAATTTGAGGCCAGTAGTGGTTATAAAATGAGACTATTTCTGAAAAACTAAATAAATAAAAGTGAGAAAGAAAGCTGAATCCACTGAACCTGTGAGTGAATGAAAGGTGGTTGGGGAATGGAAGTCGTTGAGCCTACAGGGGCCAAATGACTTACAGCTGGGAGACAGAAACATTTTAAACTGCAAACTGTTTTTTTCAGAGTAGATTAGTACTGCCTTAGCTCCTGTCCTTTCTAGTAGTTTCTTGTTGTTCTGAGAATTCCCATCACAGTGCTGTGGATAAATGGCAGCTTGGGGGGAGGTTGATGAGAAAGCCCACTAGCTAGAATTGTTTGAAGAGCTTCCCAGTTCCAGCCACAGAAGAAATTGTAGGGAAGCCGGTGGATAAGCCTTACAGGGACAGAAGGGCCCACTGCACTCACAGAGACTCTGAGCCCTTTCTATCCCAAAGTTGAATGTTGACCTTTTAAAATTGCTACTCTTGCTGCCCTTCCTCCATCACCACCCATTCCTATTTCCACCTACCATTCCCAAGTATATCCTTAAGGCACATTGAGCATTTTTAGTTAAAAGAGTTGCAGCGAAATAAGTTTCCCACTCAAGATGTGCTTCTTGTCTGGCTGGGCCTGGACCCACAGCTAATAAAGTGTATGTCCAGAAGACACTGCTTTGGCTAAATGAACATGTAGGAACAAGAGCTATTAGAACAGGGGGACTTGAATATCGCTAGCAGGAAGTCCAACTTCACAGCTTCAAACCATCTGCCAAACCCATAATACCAAGGGTTCGAATGAATGGAGGAGGAATATTCTCAAAGAGTTTGTTGGTGGTTCTGGAGAAACAACGCACACCATGAACAGTGGACGAAGCAACCCTGAGCTTTCTGGCCCTCTCACGTAAATTGACCACGCTTCACTTGTGACGTCGCGGACGCCAGACTCTGGCTGGCTGGCATGGGATGCCCTCGCCCGCCGCAAAAGCAGGAGGCCACCCGCCCGGGGAAAGAGGCGGGGCCGGGACCTGGCAGAAACTGGGCTGCACTACTGGAGCCAAGAGAGGCCGGGCGCCTTCCCGCCTTCGCTGCGGTGACCTCCGCGGTTTTCCCGGCCGCTCGCCCTCCGGCTGTGCCCGCCACAGGAGGATTGCGCCGGGTCCCAGTGCGACCACCTCCAGGCATTGGCACTCCCTTCCTCCTCTCTCGCCCCTCCTCCGCCTCTTCCGTTTCTCCGGGAAGGGCTGTAGCCTCCTTCGGGGCTCCGCATCCTCGCTTAGGTAATCCGTTTTCCTGCTTTCGCCACCCCTCCCCCGTGTCCAGCGTTTCCGCCTCCGCGCATTTGGGTCCCCGCGAGCAGCGCGCGCTCCATCGCCTCTGCAGAGGGCAGGTGAGTCGGTCTCAGGCCGAAGGCTGCTAGCCTCTGCTCCTGGGCCTGCGAGGTACCCGGTCGCCGCAGCGAGGCCTCTCCGGCCTGGCCGTGCCCACTCACACAGAGCCCAAACCCAGACGCTACCCCCTTAGCTCGGCAGAAGGCGCCGAAAGAAATACGATCGCCTAAAGAGTAGCAAGCAACTTTCTTCCCCTGCTCCGTTCTTTCCGTTCTATCACTAGCCTCTAGGTTGAATGAGCTGATCGGAGAATGGTTGAAAGTAGAGGCCCAGGTTTCACGGGTTAGGTGGATTTGCTGTCAAGAAGTAGGAGAGCAGTTTGCTTGAGAGATGCTTCTAGCATGGATACATATTGACTGCCTCTAGAGACCCGTTGGATGGGTGTAGACTAAACAAACTGGGGGTGTATTTAGATAAGTTTTCACCTCTTTGCTTGTAATTCTTTCTATATTTTGAAGTATGGTTTTGTGAGACCTGCCAGGTTCAGTGAGAGACCCTGCTACAATAAATAAAATGGAGAGTGACAGAGGAAGACCCCAAACTTCAGCCTTGAGGTTCCACATGCATGCACACATGCCTCTACAAACATTGGACCATGCATGCACACAGGCATCTAAAAACATTGGACCATGCATGCACACGTGCATCTACAAACATTGGACCATGCATATATATGGATAAGATCTTACTGTGTTAACATGGCTAGCCTCAAACTCACAAATACCTGCCTGCCTCTGTGTCCTTAGTGCTGAGATTAAATGTGTGAACTACTATTCCCAGCCTCCCTAAAAATTTTAAACTCTTATCCTAACCTCTTTTAAAAATAAAATCAATCAACAAATATTTATCATACCTTCACAGGTAGGTGATAAATGTCAAACACATTTGAGATGTCATATCTGTGGCTGTGTAATTTTGTTTTGTAAGATGTTTCTTTTCAGCCATTTTCTCAAGTTATTTTTGGCATCAAGAACATTCACAGCATTGTATAGCCATCAGCACTGCCCATCTGCAGAACACTGGTCCTCTGTCATACTCTCCTCCCAGCTTGGAAACCGTCACTTCCTTTGTTGCAATGAGCATGACGAGTATAGATACTTCATTTAAATGGAATATTTATACGTTAGGGTGGACTTACCTAACTTAGCATAGAATCTTCAAGGTACATTACATGAAGTATTTGGATTCCATTCCTTCTTAAGGCTGAATGATATTCTCCTACCTCTTTTATACAAAAGGTAACTGTGAAGATCAAGGAAGTTTTGAATTGGAACAGACTATAGAGGTCATCCTTTCCATATAGCTTATTTGATCTTTTCCTTTTTTGATATTTACAAAATAAAGCCAACAAGTCCTCTACAGTGTAAATCATGTGATCATGGGCATACAGTCTATCTGCAAAGGGCGAAGTAGATCAGGGTAATGCAGCAGGATATCTCCATAGGGAACCATGGTCCTCACTCCAGAGTTGTAAATGCCTTTTAAACAGGATGTATGCTCTCCAAGATGCATGCTAGGATTTGTAGGTTGTTGACTAGAAACCTCTTTCCTGTGGGTCTTTTTCTACAACACACTTGAGAGGTCTATATTGACAGTAAGAACAACTGTTAAATGAGTTGATACTTCTAGTCAGTGTCGGGAGAGTTCAGACAGACATGGGTAGCTTCAGCTTGACACTCCTGAGAAGAGGGAAGTTCAACTGTGGAGTTGTCACCATCAGATTGTCTAGTTAGCATATTCATGGGGCATTTCACTAATTGCTAATTGATGTATGAGGACCCCACCACAGTAGGTGGTACTATCCCTGGGCAGGTGGTTCATGACTGCAGGAGGAAGGTAGCTGAGCAAGCCAGAAACAGCAAGTTTGTAAGCAGCATTTCTTCATGGTCTCTGCTTTAGTTTCTGCCTCCAAGTTCTGCCTTCAGTTCTTACCCTGGTTTGTCTCAACGATGATACATTGTAATCTGAAATAAACTCTTTCTTCCTAGAGTTGCTTTTGGTCAACATTTTATCATACTCACAGAGAAGCAAACTAGGACAAGCACCTAAATGTGGTCAACAACAATCAAAACTCTAAGTTAGACCAGGGGCTCACGCCTATGCTTCTAGCCCTTGGGAGGTTGTTGAGGCAGAGGGATCTCATGAGACCAAACTGAGCTATATAGTTAAGCTCTGTTGGTGGCATAGGTGAAGGGAGAGAGGGAGAGACATGGTGGGGGGGGAGGAACAGAGGCTAACATAGTTCTTTTGCCTCTTCAGAACTACAGTGAATTAGACCAACCTGTTTATAAGCGCCAGGTGTGTCAACACCATTCGAGAGTTAGGAGAAAAGGAGAATATTAGTGTTAAGTACACTTGTGTTTATAATCCCTTTTGTTTGCTTTGGGGACAGGGCATCACTTCATAGCCCAGACTGGCCTTGACCTAACAGATCTCCTGCTCCAGTCTCCAGACTGCTGGCATTACAGGTATGTACCATGGTCAGTTGAAATCTTATCATCTTTAAATAATTAGTTGATTAATCAATTAGTTTTGTGCTTCTGGAGGAAATCCTAAGGTCTCCCCCATGCTAGGCAAGTAGAGTAACCCCGAGATATACTCCCAGTCATTATATCCTGTCTTTAATGTCATTTATAACAAAAACAAGTTAGCTTACGATTTTGATGATTTATTATCTAAATTAAGGGTAGGCTACGTATAAATGAGATAGTATAATTTCATATTCTGGTTCAGTGCTCAAAAAGTGTAGTTCATTTGTTTGCCATCCAGTGAGAGCTGTGGGTTTTTTTTTTCTTCTTACAATCAATATGGAATATACATAGACTTTCCTGTAAACAAATATGGCCCATGTGTCTAACAGCTCCTGGGTAATGCTGGTAAAATCCAAGTATGCTAAACACCAAGGCAAGGGTGGAGTCTGTACTGATAAAACTGAAATTCATCAGTCAGCACTTATTGAACACCTCTGAGTATGCCCTGAGAGTTGTTTACTTATCTGTGTTCTGTTTGACATGATACTGAAAACACATGTGATTTCTGTATCATGTCAAACAGATCACAGATAAGTAAACCAATGTATAGTGTGTTTGGGATCTAGGTTAGAGATATAGCATACTCCTGTTCTGGTTAGTTCAGGACCAGGGCTGAAAGATTCAGAAATGGCTCTATTGGAGGCTCTTTTCTCTCCACACATGTATTAAACACACACATACACACATGCATGCACACACAAACACTGACACACAAACACGCATGCACGGCTGCCTTCTTTAACGGCAGAATGCTTTTTGAGCTGCCTCTGTTGTTGCCTGTTGTGTGAATGCTATATACTTGCTTCATTTTATTATTGGTGGCTATTTGAGTTATTGCCAATGTTAGCTCATTGGAAGAATGATGGTCACGAATACTCTTGAACCCATCTTTCAATGCACATGTGCATATATTATTTAGTATATGTGAACAAGGGAAATTGTTGGATTGGGGATTATGTTTACATTCAACAAACCAGAGTGGCTTTCCAGGAAGCTGCACCAGCGCCATTCATGCCCCCACTGTTGAAGAGATCATTGTTCCATGCTTTCATGCAGATGCAGACTTCTCAGTCTTTTTAATGCCAGTCTCACTGGGCATATGTTAATACTGAGATTCACTGGAGAAAAACCAATTGGCACCATATCGGACCAAATTGAGTTATTAAATAGTAAATGCTGACTAAGACATGGATTTTGGTCCCAACATTTGCTAGAATTTCCCAGCTGAATGGCTCTGAGACATGTGTTCCAGGGGTTTATAAAAACTAATAACCTATAGGCCACCATTCTTACCCATGAAGCTTGCTATTTTCCAAGAACTACAACTTCCAGAATTCCAGGAAGTTACCTAGTCCTCGGGCAGGTGGGCCTTACAGGTTAATTTTGGGCATTCCACGTGTACTGGTATCCTGTTGAGATTTTAGGTTGCATTTCTAACTACCTTCCAGGTAGATTTTCTCACCTGTTTATTGACCATTTGTTGTCAGAGATTGGGTATTTTTTATGAGGTGCTTATTTTAAGTTTCTTGCCCTTGAAAAAATTCTAAGAGTGATAGACACTTAAAGGAGGCAGCACAAAGATGGTGTCATAGAGATACCATCCAGGTCACAGAACAGGCAGTCCCATGCTGTAATGCTGGCTTCTGAGAAAATTCAACCTGGAAGACATTTTAGTCTTCTTTAGACTTAAAGTATTATAAGTCTCTGGTGAGGTTTGTGGTTCAGTTTCTTCTGGCCTAGGTGGCCAGGTGAGTAACTGAGCATCTCTATGGTCATCAGCCTAGTTACTATTAACAAGTTGTACACAAGATTGAACCCTGTTCTAAAATTCCTGGGAGCTGGCTTCTGCTCCCCTGCCCCCTTTTTAATTTTTTAAAAAATATTTATTTCGTGTGCAGCGATATTTTGCTTGCAGATATGTGTGGGCACCACATGCATGTTTGGTGCCTGTGTAGGTCAGAGGAGAGTACCTTATTCCTTGGAACTGGAGATATGGATGCTTAGTTGTAAGCCACCCATGTGGGTGCCGGCAATTGAACCCAGGTCCTCCTAATACTTGTGCTATCACTGGCCCTGGCTCTTTCCCTTTTTCCAGGACAGCCTCCAATCATTACGCCCCAAAGATACCAAGAAGGCTGAATCTACCTCCCCAAAATAGCAGAGCAGAGCTGAGTAGAGCTTTGGCCACACCTTCATGCTAGAGGGACTCCTGGATAGCTGCATTCCCTTGAGAGAGATCACAACAAACACCTTTTTATAAAACACTTAGGTACTCTATGGGCCCCAAGCCTTTTCTCCTGCTCTATGGAGCAGGGCATCAGCATAGCTGGTTCAAATCACCATTGCTCAGGTGGTGGTTAAAAGTGACTAGGGTGTTGAGTGGTGGGGGGTTGGGATGCAGTCGGTGTATAAGGGGCACAGACATGGCCTCTGCAGACTCAGATTATGTCAGAAGGAGGGGATGGCAACAGACTCCATGAACTATTCAGCTGTTTGTGAGAGCCACTCGTTTTGTTGAGGGCCTTCATAAAGATGAAGTCTAATGTTTCTGTCACTGTGGACAACAAAGGTTCATGGCCAGCTTCTGGCACAGCCAGGGTCTTCTCACAAGAGCAGACCCCCGGGCCCTAGAATCCTCACAGAGTCTCCTAACAAAACATGCTCTTCATAGAAAAGTGTCTCTCCTAGACCACCCTAGATGGTTTCACTCGAGGCCAGAGTTTCCACCCATAACACCCAGAAACTGAAGTGGTCAGATCTGGCCGACATAAAGGGACTTTATTCTGGGTTGCTCAGAGCATTGTAGATAGTTCCCAGGCTCTGGGATTTAATGAACTAGTACATTTTAAGTGAAGGTTTCAGTGACACACATAACTCCGCTGCCTTGTACTTTCTCAAGGAAGAACATATGACTGTGGTATCTGTGAGCTTGTACTTAATAGTTAGAGCTGCCATTTAGTACCTACTGTGTGCAGGTAGTCTGAGCTAGTGCCTTTCCAGATACCTCATTTCATCTTCAGACATCACTGGGAGGTAAGTTTTATCCTCCAATTGCAGATAAGGAGAGGCTCAGAGAGGCTGAGTAAATTATCCGATGCCACACAGCTAGGTTGCAGCTGAACCAGGTTTAGAATTCAGGTCATTTTGATTGCAAAGCTTGTGCCTTTCACATTATATTGCTCATTGCCTCTTAAACTGTGTGTAAAGTATTCTGATAATTTTATTTTTCTTTTCATACTGGCGATCAAACTGAGAGCTCATGCATGCTAGACAAGTACGCTAATGCTACACTACATACCTAGACCCAGATCTGACTTTAAACATCCTAATTGGTTTTCCTTTGAGACAGGGTTTTATGTAGCCCGAGTTGGCCTGGAATTCACCTTGAGCTTCCTCCCAGTTGTTCTACTCCTACTTCCTGAGTCATAGGCAAACCTACAGCCAGGTCTGGCTTGCCTCCAAAGTTTTAAAGAGACGAGAGAATAGGTAGAAATTGAACACAAGCCTTGTCTTTATAAATAAGGCTTTGTTTTGGATTTCTTTAGGGAGTGTGTTGCATTTGTCTGTGTCTCGTGTGTGTACACCTGTAAGTGCAGGGGAAGCAAAGGACAACTCTGGCTGTTTTCCGTTACTCTCTACCTTACCCTTTCAGACAGGGGCTCTCAATGAATCTTGAGCCCTCTGGTTCTGCTTATCTGCCTGACCAGTGAGTTTCAGGAATTCACCTGTCTGTGCTGCCTCGCCCCTACAAGCTAGGGTTACAGGCACACACCACCATGCTCAGGCACGCACTGTCATAATCAGCTTTCTGATCAAAACTCAGCTCTTTATGGTTGTGTGACAAGCACTTTACAGACTGAGCCATCGCCCAGTCCCCACTCTTGTTTGTCTGCTTGTTTTTTTGTTTTGTTTATTTTGTTTTTGACTGTCCTATTTTTTTCAAGTTTTTCCAACTAGACTTGAACATCTCCCCAAAGCCAGAGATTCTAACATTGTGACCCAATTTTATGTTTATATATGAATTGGTATTTGTGTGTTATATGTGAAGAATGAAGCTTCTCTAAGCCTATTTTGCTGAGCTGTGGCTTGGTCAGTCATTACAGAACAAGGCTTGTGATGAAACTGTTCTCACTGTGTCCCTAGCGGGCTGTCCACTAGGGGCTAGCTGCTAGAGTAGCAGCTAGCTGGAAACTTTGTCTCACAGAAATAAACTTCCTGACCACACAAATGAAGAATAAAATGTATCCCATTTTTTCTATCTGGCCAGAAAGCAGAGACAGAGGGGTGGGTTGTGTTGACCTCTCTCAGGAGAGGGGCTAAGAATGGGGCTGGGCTCCTCTAAAACTGGAATATTGAAGGCCTGATCCCAGTACTTCAGGATGTGACTGTGTTGTCTAGTGCCATCAACCCACCCTCCTGCCTGGGTTCAATCAACCCTGAATGGGGAATATTTGACAAATGTGTATATGGGCTGAGCACACACAACTGCTTTCCTCTCTTTATTTCCTAAGTACGGACACCTATTCATTTACAGGAAGCTGATGTTGTTAGTAATCTAGAGATGACTTAACGTGTCAGGAGATGTGCCTAGGCTCTATGCAAACACTGAGCCATTTTACATGAAGGCTTGAGCACACATGTATTTTGGTATCTGTGGAAAGCCAAGTCCCTAAGAGTACTGAGAGATGACTGTTTGGAGGAAGGATCTCTAGAGGCAGCATGAGGTCACATGGGTGGGTCCTAGTACACTCTGACTAAGCCATTGTAGGGAGAGGGAGACAGACCAGAGTCTAATGCCCACAAAGGAGAGGCCAGGTGAAGACACAGAGGATGGTTAGGAAACATGTTTCTGACCTGGAGGCCACCCAGTCTTTTTTTTTTTTTTTTTTTTTTTTTAAGGATTTATTTATTTATTATATATGAATATACTGTAGCTGTTTTCAGACACACCAGAAGAGGGCATCAGATCTCATTACAGATGGTTGTGAGCCACCATGTGGTTGCTGGGATTTGAACTCAGGACCTCTGGAAGTGCAGTCAGTGCTCTTAACCACTGAGCCATCTCTCCAGCCCGAGGCCACCCAGTCTTAAACAGCAAATGAATATAAGAAGAATTAGGGATTTGTCGTGATGAAAGCCTTTGTCTGTCCCTATCACCAGTACCATGCAGTTGGTTTAGAGGGACATCACTGCACTGGGAACAGGTAAGGTACTTGACATGAGTACGATCAACTGAGGAAAGGGCTTTCCTGATAGTTAAAGGGAAACCAACGGCTAATTAAATAGTGGCAAACTGAGCTCAAGGCTAGCCTGAGCTACATAGTGAGACCCTTGCGAAATTCCAAAAGCCAGGAATATAGCTTAGTATAGAATATTTATCAGGCATGCTTATGCTTTTACTCTGATAACACAAGTGCATGAATGTGCATATGTACACACACACACACACACACCTACCTAAAAATAAAAACAACCACTACCCACAACAGGCTTGCCTAACCTTGCACATGAATCGTCTTCCCTGTAAAGTTCCACTAAGATTCCTACCATTGGTGTCAACTAGCCTCTAGCAAGGGCTGTATAAAGTAAGGCAAATAAGTTAAATTTGCTTCTGAAAGTGATTTGAAAGATAATTTCCATGGAAACTGAGGAAATTGTGTGCCAGTGTTGCCCCCAATTCTTTTCATAAACAGCTTGTTTCAAGAATTCCAGGTATGGGTGAAGTACCCGAGGCTATTCTCTTACTTGCATGAACGAGCTTAAGATAAATGGACATAAGTAAGAAAGGAGCTTATAGAGGCCCAGAAGGGTGAGTGTGGGAGGAGAAATGAGCTTTCTTCCCAGAAAGTAGCAGGTCAGCCATAGAATTAGAAAGTTGGACATTGAGACAAAGGACTTTCTATGTTGTCCCAGCTGGCCTCAAACTCCTGGACCTAAGTCACTCACCTGCCTCCATCTCTCCTACGCAAAGACTACAGACTTGGAACACTGCTAGAAATTTAGAAAGTTCTGTATGTAGGCTGTAGGAGGTTGTTTTCTGGAGACCTGGGACACCCTAAAAAGGAAGTGAGCTGGAGAAGTGCTATGTTGGTTATGTTGGCTGGAGAAAGTCTCAGCTGAAACTGGGCAAGGAACTTGGAGTCTGACAAAATGTGACAGTGGTGTCCTGGGCCAGAAGAAAAAGAGGGTACAGTTGACATGGTACGGTAACTCAGGACCTGAAAACTCAGATGTGGAACTATGAATTTTAGTTTATTTAGTTTATTCTAGAGCCCAGATCCCTGGGGCATCACAGTGTGTAGTTCGCAGCTGAATGCTCTCTCCTCTTAGCCCAAGTTCCTGTACTTGCTACAGCCTATACTTGTAACATGTGCTCAGGTCGGTAACATAATCATCACTAGAAGAAGTCAGGACCAGAGTGGAGGAATTCTGGTTTCCCAGAGGTGGCTGTGTGGAAACTTACCCAGTATTTTCTAACCTAGAAGCTTACAGTATTTTCTTTTCAGATTAAAAGAAAAAAGATGGGGGGGGGATAAACAATAGATTTAATACTGTTGAATGTGACAATTGCTCACGTGCAGAATGTATTCCTGTGTCCCCATGCTGCTCCTAAATGAGAAGGAACTTATATTTCATCAGCTCTTTGCTCTTACAATAATGCAGAATGTTTGCTAATAAATCAATGTTATGGTCACTATCTATTCTTGCGGCTCATGTGCTACCCTGAGAATATGCATGCATCTCTGTGTTGTTCTGTGGCATCATTTGTGGCAAGTATTTATATAATGGATGTAGAAAATTATTTCTGAGTTCAAGTGACTTTGCTATATGAATGCTACTTTTCTTAATGTATAGGTCCAGAACAAAGTAAATGAACCTTCTAACAGGTTTGAGTCTGGAAGTAAAGGGCTTTTAAGGAGCTGAGGTTGCTTGAATTTTCCTGTATTATCCTGTAGATCTGAAAAGTTTTGTTATTGCCATAGGCACATTTTGCATGGACCATTACATCAAGAAGCCCTGGAAGTCTTATAGATTCATTTTCCTTTTTTTTTTTTTTTTTGATTTTTGCTTTTTGTTTTGTTTGGTTTTTTTGTTTGTTTGTTTTTTGGTTGGTTGGTTGGTTGGTTGGTTGGTTGGTTGGTTTTGGTTTTTCAAGGCATGGTTTCTCTATATAGTTCTAACTGTCTTGGAATTTGCTCTGTAGACTAGACTGGCCTTGAACTTGGAGATCTGTCTGCTTCTGCCTACAAAGTGCTGGGATTAAAGGTGTTCACCACCACTGCCTTGCCATTTTTAGTTTGTTGGTTTTTTTTTTTAATTGTCATTTCTTTGCTGGGCTTGGTGGTGAAGGCCTGTAATCCCAGCTATTTGTGAGTCTGAGGTGAAAAGTTCAGAAGTTCAAGGCTGGCCTGAACTATATATCCAGGTGAAGGCCAGCATGGGCAGGTTAACAAGACCCTGTCTCATATTAAAGATAGGGAGGTACCTCAATGTAAAACATTTGACAAACATGTGCAATACCCGAGGCTCAGTCCCACTCACAGACCTGCAGGACACAGAACACTAAATGTCATTTCTTATAGAATTATAACATATAAAGTAATTATATGAACTACAGATTTACTGGAGAATATTTGAGTATGAAAAAGTCAAGTCATCTACAACTACATTATATATTGACTACCTTGAAAACATCATCTATTAGTTCCCACACATGAATTGATAATATAATTACACACACACATAGACACACACATATACATACATACATACATACATACATACATACATACATACATAATTATGGTCATAGGTTATTTTGTACTTAGTTTTTCCTTATTAATCATTCCTCAGAAACATTATTTATAGGCCACACAGTATAGTATTCTTACATTTTACCAGTATTTAAGGTTTTGGAGCTAGGGCTGGGAAAACGGCTCAGTCAGTAAGGTGTGCAGAGCAGGAAGGCTTGACTTTGTCCCCCGGCACTCCTACACAAAGCAGTGATCATGCCTTTGATCCCACTACTTAGAAAACAGAAACAGGCAGATCCCTGGGGCTTGCTAGTCAGCCACTCCAGTGGATCTATGGATTCTGAGTTAAATGAGCTATCCTGTCTCAAATATAAAGTGGGGAACTGTTTAAGGAAGACACCAAATATCAAACCTCTGATCTACACAGCATGTACACCTACATGCACATGAACCCACATGCACATGCACACCCAAGTGCACATGCACCAACATACATCTGTATGCACATGCCTGTGCACCTGCTTGAATATGCACACCCACAAGCACATTCACCCACATACAAATGTAACTTCCCCAACACACATAAACACATACACAAAATTGTGATTTGGACAGACGTTATGCTGCTGGTTAGTTTTTACTGTCAATTTGACATATCCGAGAAGAGAAAACTTCAACTGAACAATTACCTCCATCAGACTGGACTGTGGGCATGTCAGCAGGACATTTTCTTAGCTGCTAATTGATACAGGGCCCAGCCTACTGTGGGTGGTACCATCTTTAGGCAGGATGTCCTAGTCTGTATTAGAAAGCTAGCTGAGCAGCCAGGGACTAGCTTAGGAAGCCTCACTTACCTATAGTTCCTGCCTCAGTTACTGCCTTGAATTTCCTTGGGAACGGATTATGACCAGAAGTATAAGCCAAATAAACCCTTTCCTCTTCAAATTGATTTAGGCGTGGTGTTTATTAGAGTAATAGGTGCAATCCTAGCCAGAAAGGGGAGGCTGTATCGTGAAGTACTCAAGGTCATCCTCAAGGTATACAGCAAAATAGTGAGGCAGCCTGGGCAACATGAGGTTACCCTCTCATGGGCAGCCTGAGAGCCAACCTGCCTCAAAAGCAAAACAAAACATGTTCGTTTAAACTCTGTCCTGCTTTAAATAATTTTCATCTACCTTGTATGAAAATATTTTAACTCTTAGTTTCTTACCAGAGATTAAGGAAGGACTTAATGTTACTGAGGAGAGAGAGTCCTGGGTAGGGATTTGGTACAGTATGTCAGCCGCTCCCTGGAAACCTGTGTGTTTCCAGTGTCAGGGAGTTAGCACCTGTCTACCACTGCCCTCCAGAGATGACCACTGGCAGTAAAGCAACTGCAGTAGTGACAAGGGACATCTCCCTGTGTTGGTCACCTATCCTTCATTTCTGTTGCGGAGCGTATTTCCTCAGACAGTCAATCATAAGAAAAGCAAAGTTGTTTTTGAGCAAATGTAAGACAAACAGGCTATAATAGCTAACCACACCCCCACACCAGTGTTTTCACAGATGAGTGATTCCAAGCCTCAAGCTTCTCTTCATAGAGGAAACTGTTGTGATAATAAAGAACCCTAATGTGGGGTGTGAGCAATTGTGAGCCCCACGTTTTAGTCATGTGTAGCCTTTTTTTTTTTTTTTTAGAAGTTATTCAACCCCATAAGCTTCAGTTCCCAAACTGTATGTCACACAGGCAGGGTAACCCTCACAACACAGGAAGCAGAATGATTTACAAGAGAATGATTGAACAAGAAGAGTCCCACAGAAGCATTTTGAGGCAGTTCCAGTAGATAGGAGCCAGGTGTGGCGTGCACACCTTTAGTCCTAGCATTTGGGAGGCAGAGGCAAATGAATCTCTTGAGTTCCAGGTTACTCTGGTCTATAGGGTGAGTACCAGGACAACCAGGGCTAAAAAGAAAGAAAGAAAAACAGAAAGAACAATGTAGCCATACTACATGGTTCTTAGAAGGCAGAACTTCTCAAGTCTGAAAAGGTGCAAGTTTCCCCTTGCTTTGGGTGTGTAGGCTGCTACTTGGTGGCAGATGGTATATGTCACTGGAATGTTTTCAGTGGAGTTGTCTGTGAGATGCTTTACAGTGCTTGCCCAAGAGTTGCCTCAGAGTCTGGAGGACACAATGCTTGCTGCTCATCCGTCCTCTTAGCACATGGATCTGGCAGCATGAATGTCACCCCTCACCATTCTCACAGAGAAGAGTATTGCCTCAATCCTCATGATAAAGCTGTGTTATGATTAAAGTCCCTGTAAGAATCTACCTTTCCTCTGACATTGTGATACTCTGTCTTGCTATGGCCCTATAACATAAATTCTCATTCAAAGATTTTTTTCTTTCAGTGAAAATTCAGCTCCTTGAGAGTGTAATTGCTTTATGAGATTTTGAAAACTAAGTTTGTTTCAATATTTAGATTGTAACGTTAGTCTTGCATGCTGAAAATGTGCATGTGCAGTGCTTCACTAGCAGGTCAGCCTCACTGACAGGTTGCTGCCAGCTGGGTGTTAGTGGGAGAGGCACCCTGACATTACTCGCTCTCTGAACTGCTTTCTCTTTCATGTTCTTGTGTTCTTGCAGCTGAGAGCCAGAGGGTGGGTGAGGCTGAGAAGCAGGTTTTAGAAATGTCAGACGTCCTCCTGGAACTGCTCCGTGTCTCTGAGAAGGCTGCTAACATTGCCAGGGCATGCCGGCAGCAGGAGGCCCTCTTCCAGCTGCTCATCGAGGAGAAGAAAGGTGCAGAGAAGAACAAGAAGTTTGCTGCAGATTTCAAGACCCTGGCGGATGTGCTGGTGCAGGAAGTTATAAAACAGAACATGGAGAACAAGGTAAGAGGTCAGGCCACGAGAGCTGCAAGACACCTGACTCTGTGCCTCCTCTGGTCCCCTCAGAATAAACAGCAAGTCTTTTACTGATTCGTATGTTCTCTTAGGTTCAAACAAACATCTTGTGGCCCTACCTTATTTTTTATTACAGTATTAAAAGGGTCTTTGCAGGAAATCATTGAAGTTTAGAAAAACAAACAGGATGAGGGCACTCAGATTCCTAACATGAACTTACAGTATTGATCCTTTCACTATTGCTGGGTTTCTTGTTAGTAAATAATAGATGTTCTCTGCACCAGAGCACACTGAGCTACATGATGCTGGGGATCACTGAAGCTTCTCTCTGTGTGCCCATGGCCTGACCCACTTATCTCAGAGCAGTGTTTGGCTTTTCAGCTAAACCATTTATCAATGTTTTGCCTTAGTTATGAGCTCAGAATTAGGTGAAATCTCCCTTTATTCTGCTATAAAAATATGGTCATGACAGTGATTGTGTTTCTGTGTGTGGAAATAGCTAGAAAAAGCCAGGATTCTGGAGTGGTAACAGGAACACCAGCGGGCATAGAAGTGCTCACTGAGTACCAGGCTTCACAAATCTGAGCTTGTTAACCCTATAAGAATTTTGTAAGGTTAGAGCCATTGTTCTACCGGGATGAGGATGTCACACAGAGCTGGAATAAGTTGCCTGAATTTACACAGCACGGCATGATAGCTTGAGTTCTTGAATACAGGAAATGGTTCCTGAGTCTGTGTCATTGGGAATTCTGTTGTCTTTTATATGACTCCTTCCCCGCCTCTTTTTTTTTTTTTTTTAATTTGGGATGATGGAGCTTTATGATAGAAAATAATATAAAACATTTCAATATCTTTAATGAACTTTTTGACCCCAAGGATTACTATAGAATTAAGTAAAATCTTGATCACTGATGTGAGAAGAGAATACATTAATTATATAAAATCTCCACAGACTACATTTTCTTAATGCCCTTTACTACCTGGCTTTGGCGAGCTAAATGAAGGAAGCTTGTTTTCTGTTGTTACCAACGGAGACACATGGATACAAAGGCTGGTTGGGCAACTGGACTGGATATGTGTCAACATTACTTTTATGGGTTAATATGTGCCGCAAAACATTAGAACAAGCCCAGGCAATTGTTCATGAAGTAATGCCGGAATTTATGAAACAAATACTTTCCATTTGAACTGCTTTAGACATTTCTATTTTAGGCCCCCTCTGTCTGCATTCCTCTCAACAGCTCTGTGAGCAGGTGTGGGGGCTGGTAGAGTGGCAGATTGCCAGCCCTTATAGGCCTGTTCTCTTCTGCAAGAGAGAAAAAAAAAAAAGAGTAGCAGGCGGTTTGGCCATCATGGTGGTTTGGCCCTCTGGGGATGGGCAAGTTTAAGGATGTGAAGCAGTTCCTTCCCGAAAACAGCAGCAACATCTGAGTCAGCAATATTTTGAGGGGGGGGGGAATCTTCTGAGAGTCAGGAGTGAACTGTGTTTATCTGAGCATGACACAGAGAAGAGAGAAAAGTCGAATTTGGTTCCCTGTTCACTCTGTGTTGATGCTTACGCCATGGGTTACTACAGTATCTCTCTTCTTTCTCCTTCTTGTTCTCTTTTCTGTCATCTTCTAGCCTGAATGGTAATGACATACCTGACAGGTACAGAGATGTACCTGAAAATGGAAAGAGAACCTGAGACTGCCTTCCAGTCTTTTCGCTTTTATTATTTTAGGAACTGGAGAGATGTCTTAGTGATTAAGAGCACTGGCTGCTCTTCCAGAGAACCTGAGTTGGAGTCTAAGCATCCACGTGGCATCTTACAATCATCTAATGGATCCAGTGCCCTCTTCTGGTGTGACATACATGCAGACAAAATACCCATATACTTAAAATATATACATGCATCAATAAATATGTTTTTAAAAAGGAAATTATTTGGGGGACTTGAGTATTCACAGGGTAGCATTAGGAGCAGAGTTAACATATATCCCTAGTCCTGTGACTCCAGCAGGAAGCTGAAAGTACATAGGAAGCCAGTACTCAGCCATGCATAGGCTTTCTGAACTGGCAAAGAGACAGGAAAATATTAGAAAACTAAGCACAGAACCAAACTGACTTAGTTCAGGGTTCAAGCTGACTTCTACAATGGACATTTTTGAGTTTCAGATCTAACTTTGCTCATCGAATTCCCTTAGGAACAGATTGTGGAGGTGGGCTTTGTTGTCATTTTGGTTTTTGTTTTTGTCAAACTCTGACTCATTCAGTTTCCAGGCTTGGGGAAAAAAATTTTTGGAGAAGAATCCAATGAGTTTACAAATGATTTGGGTAAGTATAAGAATTTTTCTGTGTTATATAATGGTTATCACATTATTCTAATCCCTAACTCAGACCACAACATAAATTAATGTTAGGAGACTTTTTAGGTAAAGAGCATAACAGGCTTAAATATGAAGCTTTATTTAGACTCTACCTCATAATGTCGTGACATTTAAGTTAGAAGTGAGGTGGTTTCTTGGAATAATTTAGCAGCCCGTGAATCATTCTAAATTTAAATCTGTAGCAATTTAGTAAGTGGGAAAATTCTATAGACTTTTGACAATTTAATGTGGTCATTGGTGCCCCAGAAAGATGTTCATCTACATGGTTGAGCAGATAGTGTCTGGGCAGGATTTAAGTCCATTTGGGGACCCCTGGGCTCTACAGCTCTTGGCTGAGTATAGCAGATACCTCAGACCTGGAATAATGCATGATGTTGCTCCAGTTGCCCCTGTATTTCATCTCAGAACCTCTGTAAAGGTACTTGGCTTAACCAGAAGGTTCCTTTTGTACAAGTTTTTAATTTTCTTTTTCTGTTGTCCCGTTTGATGTAGCGCCTTGCTGTGTTGACCAGACTTGTAGCAGAGACTACAGGCATGAACTGTCCACTTGGTACATTTCCATGACTCTCAGAAGACAGAAATCTTACTTAAACTTCTAAAAGTTAGAAATAACTATTGCGATTAACTCACAATACATTTAATTTATAATACTATATTTGGCTCTTTTATAAACAGTTAAATGCTTCATTTGTCTAGAAATGAAGAGGCAAAAACCATTCCACATTCATTTTCTTGTCTATAAAAGGAATGAGAAACAGGGAAAGGGGACTGAGACTGTGGTTCTGGCTGGCACTACAATGGGGCTTCCCTCTAAGTGTGTTGGAGACAGCTGGCCAAGCTTAAGCATATGACATACTCACTTGAATGGTCCATGATTTTTAGTAAGCTGGAAACACCACTATGTGTGTGGCAGTTAGCCCCCAATTTTAACAGTCTAACAAAACACGAATTTAAGTATATTTCAGTGACTGATAGCTCAGAGTCATTGCTGTGGGCTGGAGAGGCAGCTTTGTGGTTAATACCTGCTCAGCATTCCTGGAGACCCTGAGCTGAATCTCCAGCATCCCCCAAACAAGCAAAACACCCACCCAGAATTATTACTGTGATCAATTGATTCCCATTGAGTCCTAAGCTGTGCTGATCCTATCAGATCTTAGACTTCCCTGAAAATGCAGTACATCCAGGTAGTGCCGGGAGTAGTTCCAAAGAGCTCACAGGTGCTGCTGATTGGAACTGCTGGGGTAGGTAGGACGGTGGATCTGCAACCCCTTCGTTCCCCTTTTCTCTAAGAAGGTCGCACTAGGGAGCACAGACTGCCTTGAACACAAGCAAGCCTTCCTCTGCGTATTGGGATTATAGGAGTGCCCCACCATACTCACCTCAGCTGTCAGGCTGTACTATTAATCTGCTATACCTTTTACTAAGGTGGGGATAGGGTTTTTGTGTGGTCCTAACTGACTTTCCAATTGTTGTGTAGCCAAGGCTGAACCTAAAATCCTTATCCTCTGACATCCACCTCCAAAGTGCTGGGATTTTAGGTATTGCTACCATGTCCAGGTAACTCTGCTTATTTTCTCAGCCTCCTCTTTCTCTTCTCCCGGAAGCTGGCAGCCAGACTCACTAGTGTTCCAAACTGCATGTTTCAGGAGATGCTAGTACAGGGCTTTTTTTCTCTGTTTCTATTGGAGAGGTAGCCAGCTAACACCTGGCTTCCAGATGCTGTCACATAGGGGAGTTTTTGTGTCATTTTATTCTACCAAGTTTTAATGCATTCAAAGATTACTATGTATCACCTGATATTAGAGAACATAAACTATTTTTGTTGAAAGCAGTATTACAGAAGGAAGTAGAAGCATTTCCATATGAGAATAAAATCTACATGGTCTTTTCAGTAACATTCTGAAATGGATGGAGCAACCTATGCGCTTGAAAAGTCAAACGCAAAACTAATTGATAGACCAATCATCAAAGGCTGAAGAATTCCATGTGGTCTGTGCAGCCCCTTAAATAGAATGCAAAACTTTGTCCATGTAGATATTTTTCTGGGCAGCAGCCGGAGTTCCGGAACCTAGCTTCTCCACTGAGTTGAAGGCTGTGGAGCCGCCAGCACCCACAGCTTTGTAAAGTGTGGCTGGTGATCCTTGCAGAATCATTGCTGTGGCACCTAACCTAGGAGCACAGCTCAGCCACCCATCCCCCTCCCTGTCCCGTTGCGCCTGCTCTTTCTTCTCCCAGGCTGCCTAAGAAGGAGTGGCTCCAGTTTGTCTTTATTCTAGGGGAAAAGATCACAGTGGAACTGCAGTCCACGGAGGAGGAAACAGCAGAGCTTCTCAGCAGGGTCCTTAATGGCAACGTGCTGGCATCTGAGGCACTGGCTAAGGTGGTTCATGAGGATGTGGACTTAACTGATCCCACTCTGGAGTCACTGGAGATCAGCATCCCACAGGAGATTCTTGGGATTTGGGTGGATCCCATAGGTAAGTGTGGGGCCGCTCCATGTGCATTTTCTCATTCATTTTCTCATTCGTTCTAGTCCATGGTGTTCTTCTCGGGGCTGATGACAGCTCTAAGAAATAGAGACTGTCCGAACACTAGATCTCCTAGAAGATTTTTTTGTTTGTTTGTTTTTGTAGAATTTCGTACATGTATACAATGAAATGTGCTCATAACCCCAATTCTTCCCAGACCTCCCCAACATGTTCCACTCCCACTGTCATGTCTTTATTTTATTTTAGAAATTCACTAAATCCAATTACTGCTGTTCAACTAGGTACATGAGTGTGGAGATATCCACTGGCACATAGGAGCAACCCTTCCCAAAAGAATAATTTTCCCTTCTCTAGTAGCCAACTGCCAACAGCTCCTCATGAGCCTCTCCCCCTGTGCTGAAAGTTTGGCTAGCTTGATCCCATGAGAGCTTACATCAGTGGCCACTGCTGCTGTGAGGTTATAAGTGCCTTAGTCATGTCATGTCCAGAGAATTTTTATTATTATTATTATTATTATTATTTATTTTTATTTTATGTGTATGGAAGTCGGCAAAAAAAAAAAAATCATATACTATGTGTGTGCAGTGGCTATGGAGGCCAGAAGAGGGCATCAGATACCCTGGGACTGGAGTTACATATGATTGTGAGCCATACACGTGTGTGCGCACATACACACACACTTGTGCACACACACATACACACACATACACACACAGGTGCACACACACACACACATGTGCATACAGTGTGAACTGACTAATCTGTAAATGACTTCAGACTGTCTTAATCAGTGAGACCGTGGAGTGGCAGCAGTTTGAGCACTTACATGGAGCTCAACTCCAACAGCTTCCTGCCATATGTGAGTAAAGGGTAGATCTGCAGATTTCAAAACACTAAACCCAACTCTAACTTTAAATCATTGAAAACTCACTCAGGCAACAGTCAAAACACAAGGTCAAGCCAAACAGCTGAATGTGTCTTGAGCAACTTGCAAGCCAATATAAAGCTTATTAAATTCTTGTCCTTTTATGGTAGAATTGTAATTATAATGTGTTGCTTTTTAAATGTAGCCCCTTTCCTCAACAGCACTATAAATACAAATTCCTAGGAGCAAAGTCTCCTCACTTCGCTATCTCCCTGGTAAATTCTGCTTCACACACTGGAAGCTGTCATTATACTGAGACAGACAACTGTGATAGCACCTATTCTGCATGTGCATTGACACAACACAGTGTGACATCAGATAGCTGCGTAACATTCAGCCAGTGTATTCTATATGAACACCAGGAATTTCCCCCCAAATCTTTGGCTATGTAAGAGTGAATTGACATCTATTACAACTTTGAGGGACAGTGATCTCCTGTGTCTTAGTTCTACCCTGAAGAGATGGTTGTTGGTTCTCTGGGTCATTGGCCAGAATATCTTTCACTGTGTGCCAGTTCATGGGATGGGAGAGTACCAATAGAATGAATAGATACTAAAAGCAGATTTATTAGATTGGTAGGGACTAAGCAGTCCAACAGTGGCTGTTGCACACTGGAGATGCTGTTAGCTGCTCAGTCTACAATGCTGGATACCTCAGTAGTCCAACTCTGACACTAAGAGTCTGGAGAATTCCTGGAAACCACTGGTCTTTAGACCATGTTGGAAGCCTAGAGAAGCTAAGATTCTGACCTCAGTGAAGGATGCCAGCAGCAGCAGCAGCAGCAGCAGCAGCAGCAGCAGCAGCAGCAGCAGCGTAAGCACTTGCAGCACCAAGGAGGAAAGCAGACAGGCAAAATCAGCACTGCTTTTCCTCAGACATCTTTATTGCTAGGCTACTGGAAGGTGCCATTCCCTCTGGGGGAGGATTGTACCTACCCTCAAGTAATGCTTCCAGCTAATACCTTTGCAGACCCACAGCACTTAGTTAATCCCAGATCCAGTCAACTTGACAACCAAAATCAACCTTCACAAGCACTGTTAACTTCTCTGTTATGCTGGTGTCATTATCTCCTTTCTTGCATCTTGAGGAGGCAGATGATAACAACATAATAGGCCATCTCAGGTCTGATGGGTTCCTAGAAGGAGACTGTTCCATCTCTTTGTTCCTCTGAGTATTAACAGTTCTTAACAAACAGGCAAACAAGCAAACAAGTAACCCTAGCACCATTTTCAGCACAAGCCGACCACTGTTTGCCAGTTAAATGCATTTTTAAAGGTGTGTGTATGTGCTCCTGTTCACAGGGCACATACACGCTGCACTTGTAGACTCACTCCTTTCCCACTTAATGTGAAGCTCACTGATCCTGTCAGACTGGCCATCCAGCAAACCCCAGGGCTCCTTTTGCCTCTGCCTCTCCACACTGGGATTTTTAAGCGTAATGTACTTTGCCCCATATCCTACACGGGTAGTGCAAATCCAAACTCAAGTCCTCACGCTGTTAAAGCAAGTACTTTATCCACTGAGTCATTTCCCCAGCCCTAACTGCCCTTGAGGAATTATAATATGCAAGGTGCTATGCTAGATTCTACAGGATTGTCACCCTGTCCTCAGCTTCAAGAGGCAGAAGCAAGAAGATCTACAGTTAGAAACTAGCCTCTTCTACACAGAAACCCTATTTCAACACAACAATTGAAACAATTTTTAAAGTTCTCATACACTCAGAGAATGGAGCATAATACAGCACAAGTAGCTTATGAGTGTTCAAATGATTCAGTGTGGGCAGTGCTCAGAGGTGAAATTTGATTGGTTACTAAATTAGAAGGGAACTTACACAGGGCAAAGCTCCTAGAGTGTCACCACTACTTTTAAACAACCTGTTCATTTGCTTCATGTTTTCAGATTCCACTTACCAGTATATTAAAGGTTCTGCCAATGTTAAATCCAACAAAGGAGTTTTCCCCAGTGGACTTCAGTGCGTGACCATTTTAATTGGCGTCTATGACCTACAGACAGGCCTGCCCCTGATGGGGGTCATTAATCAGCCTTTTGTGTCCCAAAACTCAACTACTTTAAGGTAAAAGATGGATGTTTTCAGTTTTGATCATCCAGCCTCAGCTTTGCTTGTTAGGATTGCTGCTGTACACGACATTCTTATGGGAATTATGGATTCTGTGGGGGCATTCCCACTGTGAGTCCACAGGACTGGATTAAAATGCCTTCTATCTTCAGTCCCAGAGTTGGCATAGTTTAGTTAGGGTTTAAGTGCACACTGATACTTTCAAAGAAATTAATGCTGTCTTGGAGAAATCATCGCTTTGCATTTGAGATATAGCAATCCTATTCTTGATTCTAAAATTCACTCAAAACCACACGTACAGATTAATGCTACACAGTGTCTTCAGATACATAGGAACACGGTAGACTCCGCCACTGTGTGGCCAGATGAATTTCTGTGTTATGACAGAAGTACAGAACAACATGTGTAGAGTGTTCAGTGGAATGATTGACAGATGTGGTCAGGATGGACACCAACTCCTTCCAAATACTACCAGGGTCAGCTCTCTTCCACCCTCTATCTCCCTGCCTTTCTACTGACTCTGTCACAGCCTGGAGAATGGCCAGGAGCATCTGTGCTGAAGCACTGACTCAAGGCATAGCAGAGTTTCAACAGAGGCAGTATCTTTTGCTCTCCATTGAAAAAGACTTGCAGTCTCTGTCCCATAGGACTGTCTATTCTAATTATCTTCAGCTTACTTCAGATAAGGAAGGGTGGGGTTAAAGTTTAAGCCTCTGGAATTCTTGTTTTCTTCAGACCAAATATGTTTTGGTAATGTTTTAAAAGATCATTAAAACTGGGCATGGAGATACACACCTGTAAGCCCAGCACTCCAGAGACTGATTCTCCTAAGACAGGACTACAAGGCTAGCGTCAGTGGGCCACAGACTCAGCCAGATTCAGCGAGCCCCTGGGTTTGAATGCAGGTTCTACCACTTAAGGATCCAGGTGGCCTAAGCAACTGATTTGCTTTCCCCACCCCTAGCCTCTCATCTGTAAAGAGAGTACCTGACTCAGAGGGGAAGTGGATAGACAAAGTTGGTATCTATTGTTGCCAAAAATAACAACATGAGTCCACTCATGGTGTTAAAAGGCAAAGTGAATCAGAGTAAAAAGGAGTAAGCGAGTGACAGGAGGCCTGGGAGGGAAACTGAGAGATTTTAAGACTTGGATGCTCATCTCTTTTCCTCTGAGACTTTAAATGACAAAAGCAGCACTGAACTTTGCCATCGTTGGTAGAGGTCAAAAACTGCATCAGTACTTTACTGCTATCTCAGCTAGATATGCGAGTGCACCAAAATGTTAGTGCCGCTCTCACAATAACACAGGCAGCTGTGCGCTTACAGGACACTCCTAGAATTAATTAATAGCTCGATGTTCATTTATAGGCTCAGAAGCATTAAAACTCATTTTGCTTTGAGGCATTTGAGTAAAACAAACATGCTAATCAGCACCTAAAACTGTTTCCTGCAGGTGGAAGGGACAGTGCTACTGGGGACTCTCTTACATGGGGACCAACATCCATTCCCTGCAGCTCGACATCTCTAAAAGTGACAGTGAAACCCAGACTGAAAACTCTGACAGGGAGTTCTCCAGCCCATTTTCTGCAGTCATCAGTACCAGCGAAAAAGACACCATCAAAGCCGCTGTATCACGAGTGTGCGAAGGTAGCGTCTTCCCTGCAGCGGGGGCTGGCTACAAGAGCCTCTGTGTAGTCCAGGGCTTGGCTGACATTTACATCTTCTCAGAGGACACCACGTACAAGTGGGACTCCTGTGCCGCCCACGCCATTCTGAGGGCCATGGGCGGGGGCATTGTAGACCTGAAAGAGTGCTTAGAGAGAAGTCCAGACACAGGACTAGATTTGCCACAACTACTGTATCACGTGGAAAATAAAGGTGCTTCTGGAGTGGATCTCTGGGCCAACAAAGGAGGGCTGATAGCATACAGGTCCAGGAATCGGCTGGACACCTTCCTGAGCCGCCTCATCCAAAACCTCGGGCCTCTGAAGATACAAACATAGGACTTTGACCTCGGGGCCCTTAAGCCAAACTGAATCCTGAACTGTTATGTCTATCTCTGGAAGATAGTTTTGTCCCATTGGTTAATATTCACCTTCCTGTTTTGAGGATCATTTTTCCATTATGTGTTCATAACATGAATTTCAGTAAGTTAGTGACATTTGTGTCATAGTTAAGTTGGTATATGATATTGTTATATGAACATTGTGCTGCCAATGTTGCTTGGAGCCCTTCAATAAAATAACAAGGGAAGAGCAAAAATGTATAGTTCAAGTAGAATGACTAGGTCCCCAGCTGTTTGGGATCCAGCTGTTGGGATCCATGGGTTTAGCCTGAGGCAGAAGACTTAGAACCATGAATCTGAATATTATAGCCAAATACATGTACTTTCAAAAGTTTTCTTGTGTTTCTTATTTTTAAAAAAATGGAAGAAAGGCTGGGCACTGAGGGTTTCTACCCACTGAAGCAGGGTGGGAATTAGAAATCAGGAAACAAAAAGTAAAGGCATACAGAGACTGGAGAAAAAGAGAGAAGAGAGAGAACATGTAATAGGTGGTCAGTAGGAAGAAAGGAAAGAAAGAAAGAAAGAGAGAGAGAGAGAGAGAGAGAGAGAGAAAGAAAGATACACATACATATTTACATACATACATACATACATAGGCAGGCAGGTGATAGAAGGTAGGTGATAGATAGATAGATAGATAGATAGATAGATAGATAGATCGTACACACATACATGCACACATAGGCTGGTGACAGGTGGGAAAGCATAGGTAAAGCAGAAGGAGGGTGAAACAAAGAGCTCCCTATATGTTTTGCGTATTTACTACTGTCCACTACAATACCAATACAACCTTCTGTTTGTGATACTGACTTCTCTTAGAGCTGTGCATAGACCACATGTGCAATGCCCTTTAGCAGCCCAGGTGACCCAGGGAGTGTCAACTAGAGGGATCAAAGAATTTTCCAGGGGACTTCAGTCTCTCCTGTGTCCTGGGTACCAATAGCTGTTTCTGTAGCATCCTCCTAGTCACAGATTGCTGGGAATAAGTCAAGCGTGTTTCTTTCTTCTCTTATTCTTCAACTCAAGAAATGAATTAACAAGTAATTTATGTATATTGTGTTGTACATGTATGATGTATGTACTTTGAAGTATGCATGCTACATTGAGCTAAAAAGGGTGAGCTATTATCTCACCTTTTGTGGTGAGGACATTTACAAGCCATTGCTAGCAATCATGCAGTATATGCCCCACTGTTAGCTATAGTCACCATGTTGAACAGTAGATCTCTTGAACTTTCCTTCTAACTGAAATCCTGTTTCCTTTTATCATTATCTTCCTAACTCCCTCCTATATCGGGACTTTCTCAGACGTGCCAGTGATTTACACAGAAACTTTTTAATATTCTAGAGCTTAGGCCTTTCAGCTACTCTAACCCTACTAATCTTGGCATCATGTCCTGTCACGTGGCCAGCTCCACTTTTCTGCTCTGTTCAGCTCCATGTCAGCTGGCTGAATCTTCCTGCCTCTGAATCTTCTCCCAGCATTCCTCTCTCTGCCCAAAAGATCTACCCTCCACTTCCTGCCAAGCTATTGGCCATCAGATCTTTATTGCAGTCAGTCAGATACAATTCACTTTATGCGGGTGAGGAAGAATGAATATTTACAAACTGTGAGACTCATGATGGGCCATAGAAATAACAATACCAACACCCTCCCAGTCTTTAGCTCTCTGCCAGAACAGAATGAGCAATTGACTATGCAGAGACACTCCTTCACACAGTGTTACCTCTACTCCCTGCTGACTCAGCCTTTAGTAATCAACATTCTACCCTTAGCTTCTGAGTAGTTCTTTAGATTGCAGTGAGAATCTAGCTCTATAATGGCAATGCTCTAATCAGTCAGCCTTGTAGGACCTGTAACATACACCAATGGGCACTTAGGGTGATTCCATAGTCCTGGTTACTGTACCCACTGCTGTGATAAACATGGAATAGATGCTTCTTTCACATGAAGTAACCCTCATTGTTAGAACTTACATGTACAACATTGTTAGCAGATCCATTAGTGATGTAGGTAAAGCTTTAAAAGTCTCCTCTGGGCTCTGGGAATGAAGTCTTGCAAGTTGTGTATTCCTGTTACTATTTTTTTTTTATTTGAAACACAGTTTCACTGTGTAGCTTTGGCTGTCCTGGAACCTGCTCTGCACACCAGGCTGGCCTCCATCTCAGAGATCCCGAGTACTGTGATTAAAGGTGTGTGACAACATGGCCCAGCTCTATTACCAGTTGATTTGAAGATAGGTTCATTCTTAACAAAACACATAAATTAAAACTCAGGAGCTTGCTCCCATATGCACTAGCATGAAGAAATTGCATGTTTTTTTAAAGCAAGCAATGTTAGTATGAACTTTTTAAGAGTGTATAGTCAATAACTTACAGTAAAAGTGGACACCTTCAGGAAAATTTGAATGGACAGTTTCCCAGTTATAAAGAGAAAAAGCCCAAAGAGAAGAGAGGGACAATACATTTTAGATACAACCGGCCCTTTATTTGTTCCTTTCATAACCACAAACTTAAGTAATGTTAGATGGAAAATGCTTTTTAATTTAAATTGTACTGAATATGTAAGAAGTTTTCATCTGAATGTTTTCCAGACACTATGATAGAACATCATACATACACACACATAAATGCACACAGACATATATATATATATATATATATATATATATATATATATATATATA
>NW_021604613.1:2426053-2439007 GCF_004785775.1 Grammomys surdaster
ATACAATTTACATTGAAACCTTAGTTTTATAGGTGATCTGAATACTGGTGCACACAAGAGAACGTTAAATAGGTCACATGCAAATATTCTGTCATTTTACACTAGGAACTTGAGCATGTGAGAACTTGAGTCTCTAGGGCTGTGGCTTTCTAAATGCATTTGTAGGAAGTCTGGGGCAAGATCGTTTGGCATTCTTGTCATTTTCTTCTGTTTCTACAACTGTTTTGTATTCAATATTTTTATGAGTCCCATTATCATTACCTACAGAAGTCTTTAAGTCTTTGTTTTCAAACTCAAGTTTCATTATTTCCCATTATGTCTAATCTATGAACTCTGTGTGAGTGTGTGTGTGTGAGTGTGTGTGTGTATGTGTGTGTGTGTGAGAGAGTGTGTGTATGAAAGAGGGAGGAGGGAGGGAGGGAGGGAGAGAGAGAGAGAGAGAGAGAGAGAGAGAGAGAGAGAGAGAGAGATCTGTGTGTTTTCATTCATGAAGACTGCATATGAGTGTGTGAGTGTGCAGGTATGTTTGCTCATGCACACTTAAAAGGCCAGGACATTGGATGTCTCCCTTTATCACCCTCCCTCTTGTTGCTTTAAGACAGTTGTCACTGAATCAGAAGGTCAACATTTTAGCTGGCCAGGGAGTTCTCATGATCTGCCTGTCTCATCCCTACAATGATGAAGTTACAAGTATTCAGAGCTATGCCTGAGTCCAGGTTTTCCAACTTGGATCCTAATGCTGTGTCCTTACCTCCATTACTCTGAGCTGTCTCCCTAGCCCTGCAACTTGAGTATTAAAAGAAAAGACAGAACACAGAGCTTTAGAAGAAGTTAGTAAATCTTGATACCAGTCAACTCATTTGATGGGGACAAAAGGTGGTGTATCACAATGAAGGAGCACTGTAGAGTGGCTTCTCTTGGCCACACAGGTCAGGCAGTTCAATGCATCTTACAGGAAAAATGGGTATATTAGCCTTTCAAGTCATTTATATAGACAGTGCCAATGGGACTTGTACTGTACACCAAAATCACCTCCAGAGACTCAAGTCAATGTTTTTCATGACCTCTACTTTATCCAGTCACTCAGCAATCGTCTTGGCTGCACTTAGACATTTTATGGAGAAACCCTGTCCTTTATCACTCCTTCTACCCCTTACCCTGCTCCTTTATGTCTAATCTGAATCATTGCAATAAACTACACATTTGCCTCTGTATCCTAACTTCTCAATGGGGAAGACCTCTTTAAGCAATAAGGTCTGTTTGTCCAAAACCCTCCACATGGCTCCTTTATCAGCCAAATACTCATACAGATGTAAACAGTGAGTTAATCTGGCAGTTATATTTTTTTTACTTTATGCTAATCCCATTAACCACACAGAGAAACCAATTTTTATTTAAAACTGTACCTCAATAGCTGAGCACAGTTAAATGGCCTACTATTGCCTTCTATGCTAATCTGGCTACCTCCCAGCCCCATCTTATGACGCTTGCATATTATTCTTGATCTGGCGCTTTAGGCTTAAGATGTCCTTCTGTGATCTCTTTCTAGACCCCTTCCTCATGGCTCCAAATCCTCCGTCCTCCTGGCTGCTCTGAAGTTCCCTCTCTCCCCTCTACTTCTTCTGGTTGGTAGACATCCCACCCTATTATGCCTGCATTCCCCACTGTTGTCTAATAAGAGGCTCTTTTTTATTATAATAATAAACAACCTACAGTAGGGCCAATTATGAAACAGTTATAAAAATATTAGATAAGAGTTAAATTCGCAATGTTCAGTTCATTATTTTCAGCAACTAGATAAAATATTCTATCATCTATCTTATTTTGGTGAATTCAGAGCTCTATGTCTAAATTACTTTTTAATGTTAAAATCTTTTTAGACCTAGAACATCTTCTTGAATCCTAAACAACTTATGCTTATAGTAAGATTATGGCTATCTAGTCTTCAACCCCGTCAGAGACCTAAGAAGGAATAAATATTACCCGAGTTTGCAGGAAGTACAGGGATGCAGCTTCCAAAATTTATAGAAATGACAGAGATGGTTGATCATCTGGATAGTCTCCAATATTCTCTATAGTGTTGGAGCATCTATCTTCAGCCTTCTGGCCCAGAATATTTGACAGATCTTTTATGAAGCAAGAATTATGAAGGATGTGCTTATCCTGTGTTGAAAGGGCTTGGCAATCAACTTTCCTACATTCATTTGTCCTTTCTGGACAGCATTCTGTCTGCAGATAAAGTTAGGGCATTTTCTTTGCCCAGTAGCTAGTTTGCCACAATTGAAGCAACTTCATATGGAGGTTTTTAATGCTTATCATCTTCTTTGAAGTGGAATTGGTGTACTGTCAGGAACAGACCTGTCTCATAGTCAAAAAATCATAAATTAATAAAATTATATTTAAATGCTATATTCTGTAAGTCTCTGAGATTTTTGAAGACCAATTATTTATTCATAGTATATCTGAATTGTCAAACATTGTTTGTTCTTAGCTATTTACTATCTGAATAACCTTGAAAACATATTATTATAATAATCTAAGCTAGTATCTCATATGATCATGTTTGACTATCTGACTCTTGATTTTATTTCTTAACCACCCCTAATAGTTCATAATTTGTATTATTATCATCTCTAACATTTTGTAATAACAACTTTCAAAATGACTAGATCTTTATATTACAACTTTAAAAGTTATATAAGTACAATGCCTCAAATAAATGTTAAACACACACACACACACACACACACACACACATATATATATATCATATGTATCAAAAATAACTTTAAATTTGTATCAATTTACAATAACTTATACCAATGTATCAAAATAACTTTATTTCTGTATCAATACACAAAAATTCTGTACCAATGTAATAAAATATGACCTTGATTTTGCATCAAAATATAAAGATCTTTACCAATGTAAGATTATGGGTATAAAATATTTTTGGTTTAAGAGTAAATTCAGTAATCCACCTCTATCTGTATAATGTCTTATAATACTTCTATATTTCTCCTTTTACTTTTCAAACTCCTACCCTTTATCTAAGAAAGAAAGAAGAATAGAGAAGAGGAAAGGAAAGATAGAAATCTCTGAGTCTAAGCCCTCTATTTAGTTTCCTCCCTGTCCAAGACTATAATTACTTGTAAATCATTCCTTAAAATGATAGCATATATATAATTTATAAAATGACTGATACCATCCACTGCAATATAAGGGATTGAGATGATGGCCTCCTTATAATTTCTTCCCAATGACCTGAGGTAAAGAATTTCTGTTTGGAACCCAAAAGAAAGTTGGAAAATGGTTAAGTCAAAAGAAAGCTATTTGTTGTCCAGTCTCTATGTGCTGAGAATGTTCAGTCAGCAGAGGGAACTTGTAGAGTCCACCTCCAGCAGAAAGATGGGGCATCAAGTGGACAGATGGGATTACCATCCCACAGTCAAAAACTCTGACCCAGAATTGTTCCTGTGTGAAAGAACTGCAGGGAAAAAATGGAGACGAGACTGAGGGAAAGGAGGTCCAGTGACAGGCCCACATTGGGATCCAGCTCAGGCGGAGGCCCTAGCTAGAATTTCAGCTATTCATCGTCAATGAATCTTGTTGGCTACAGAGTCCTCAAGATTCATCATGCCATACTTTCATATGATATGAATGAAGATTTATATTACAGTTTGGTTATATGATCAAACTAACACCTAAAGAAAGACAGTTATCTTTCAGCTGTCTGAAATATTTTCAGGGATAAATTGAAATCCCGACGTGAATGGTCTGCAAGGCTGGATGAACCAAAGCCATCTGGGATCAGCAGCCATTTCTGAGGCTGTTCTGGAAGCAAGTCTCCTGAGGAAACAGCAGCAGTCAGAAGCTCAATCATGCATCTCAGCATCCTTGAGGGTGACTCTTGTCAGGGCTACATTTTTTATTGATTTTTTTTCTGTAAACATAAAACTTTTAGAGGTAATATGTATTTCTATATTAATACAACATATGAAATGTACAATATACACAGATCAGTTAAAGATGAATTTTTGTTCCTACTTTGATCCCCACACAGTAGGGGATCCAAACTTTCGGGGACCATGGCCCTCCATTTTCACTGAAGTCTAACAAGGCCACCCTCAATTCCCTATACAGGTGCACAGGTCCCTCCCTTTGTGCTCTCTGGCTGGTGGTTTAGACTTTGGGAGCTCTGGTTGAAACTTTTGATACTCGGTCTAGAAAGGATCAAAGCATCCACACTTTGGTCTTCCTTCTTCTATGTGAGTTTTATGTGGTCTATACGTTGTTTCTTAGAAATTGTGAGCTTTTGGGCTAATATCCACTTATCAGTGAGTGCATACCACGTATGTTCTTTTGAGATTGGGTCACCTCACTCAAGATGATATTTTCCAGCTCCATCCATTTGGCTAAGAATTTCATGAGCTCATTGTTTTTAATAGCTGAGTAGTACTCCATTGTATAAATGTACCACATTTTCAGCATCCATTCTTCTGTTGAAGGGCATCTGGGTTCTTTGCAACTTCTGGCTATTATAAATAAGGCTGCTATGAACATGGTGGAGCATGTGTCCCTGTTGTATGTTGAAACGTCTTTTGGGTATATGCCCAGGAGTGGTATAGCTGGGTCCTCAGGTAACACTATGTTCAATTTTCTGAGATACCGCCAGACTGTTTTCCACAGTGGTTGTACCAGTTTACAATCCCACCAACAGTGGAGGAGTGTTCCTCTTTCTCCACATCCTCACCAACATGTGCTGTCACCTGTGTTTTTGATCTTAGCCATTCTGACTGGTGTGAGGTGGAATCTCAGTGTTGTTTTCATTTGCATTTCCCTGATGACTAGGGATGCTGAACACTTCTTTAGGTGCTTCTCAACCATTCGAGCTAACTCAGTTGAGAATTCTTTGTTCAACTCTGTGCTCCATTTTTTAATAGTGTTCTTTGATTGTCTAGAGTCTAATTTCTTCAGTTCTTTGTATACCTTGGATATTAGCCCTTTATCAGATGTAGGGTTGGTGAAGATCTTTTCCCAGTCTGTTGGTTGCTGCTTTGTCCTATTGACTGTGTCCTTTGCATTCCAGAAGCTTTCCAGTTTTATGAGGTCCCATTTGTCAATTCTTGGTCTTAGAGCACAAGCCATTGGTGTTCTGTTCAGGAACTTTTCTCCTGTGCCTATGTGTTCCAGGCTTTTCCCCAGTTTCTCTTCTATTAGTTTGAGTGTGGCTGGTTTTAGGTGGAGGTCCTTGATCCACTTGGAATTGAGCTTTGTACAAGGAGATAAGTATGGATCAATTTGCATTTTTCTACATGCTGACCACCAATTGGACCGGCACAATTTGTTGAAAATGCTGTCTTTTTTCCACTGGATGGTTTTAGCTCCTTTGATCAAGTGACCATAGGTATGGGGGTTCATTTCTGGGTCTTCCATTGATCCTCCCGCTTGTCTCTGTTCCAGTACCACACAGTTTTTACCACTATTGCTTTGTAGTACAGCTTGAAGTCAGGGATGGTGATTCCCCCAGAAGTTCTTTTATTGCTGAGAGTAGTTTTCACTATCCTGGGTTTTTTGTTATTCCAAATGAATTTTAAGATTGCTCTTTCTATTTCTGTGAAGAATTGAGTGGGAATTTTGATGGGGATTGCATTAAATCTGTAGATGGCTTTTGGCAAAATAGCCATTTTTACTATATTAATCCTTCCAATTCATGAGCATGGGAGATCTTTCCATCTTCTGAGATCTGCTTCGATTTCTTTCTTCAGGGGCATGAAGTTCTTGTCATACAGATCTTTTACTTGCTTGGTTAGGTTCACACCAAGGTATTTTATATTATCTGTGACTATTGTGAAGGGTGTCATTTCCATAATTTCTTTCTCAGCCAGTTTATCTTTTGAGTAGAGGAAGGCTACTGATTTGCTTGAGTTAATTTTATATCCAGGCACTTTGCTAAAGTTGTTTATCAGGTTTAGGAGTTCTCCAGTGGAAGTTTTGGGGTCACTTAAGTATACTATCATATCATCTGCAAATAGTGAGATTTTGACTTCTTCCTTTCCAATTTGTATCCCTTTGACCTTCTTGTGTTGCCTAATTGCTCTGGCTAGGACTACATTAAATAAGTAGGGGGAGAGTGGTCAGCCTTGCCTAGTCCCTGACTTTAGTGGGATTGCTTCAAGTTTCTCTCCATTTAGTTTGATGCTGGCTACTGGTTTGCTGTATATTGCTTTTACTATGTTTAGGTATGGACCTTGAATTCCTGATCTTTCCAAGACTTTTGTCATGAAGGGGTGTTGAATTTTGTCAAATGCTTTCTCAGCTCTAGTGATATGATCATGTGGTTTTTTTCTTTGAGTTTGTTTATATAGTGGATTATATTGATGGATTTCCGTATATTGAACCAGCCCTGCATTCCTGGGATAAAGCCTACTTGATCATGATGGATAATTGTTTTGATGTGTTCTTGGATTCGGTTCGCTAGAATTTTATTGAGTAATTTTGCATCAGTGTTCATAAGGGAGATTGGTCTGAAGTTCTCTTTCTTTGTTTGTTGGGTCTTTGTGTGGTTTAGGTATGAGCGTAATTGTGGCTTCATAGAATGAATCAGGTAGTGAACCTTCTGTTTCTATTTTGTGGAATAGTTTGATCTGCACTAAAACCATCTGGTCCTGGACTTTTCTTTGTAGGGAGACTTTTAATGACTGCTTCTATTTCTTTTGGGGTTATGGGACTGTTTCGATGGTTTATCTGGTCCTGATTTAACATTGGTAACTGGTATTTGTCTAGAAAATTGTCCATTTCATCCAAATTTTCCAATTTTGTTGAGTATAGGCTTTTGTAGTAGGATCTGATGATTTTTTTAATTTCCTCGGGTTTCTGTTGTTATGTCACCCTTTTCAGCTCTGATTTTATTAATTTGGGTACTATCTCTCTGACCTCTGACTAGTCTAGCTAAGGGTTTATCTATCTTGTTGATTTTTCTCAAAGAACCAGCTCCTGGTTTTATTGATTCTTTGGATAGTTCTTTTTGTTTCTAGTTGGTTGACTTCAGCCCTGAGTTTGATTATTTCCTGCTGTCTACTCCTCTTGGGTGTATTAGCTTCTTTTTGTTCTAGGGCTTTCAGGTGCATTGTCAAGCTGCTAGTGTATGCTCCCTCCAGTTTCTTTTTGTAGGCACTTAGAGCTATGAATTTTCCTCTTAGCACTGCTTTCATTGTATCCCATAGATTTTGGTATGATGTGCCATCATTTTCATTAAATTCTAAAAAGTTTTTAATTTCTTTCTTTATTTCTTTCCTTACCAGATTATCAAGGAGTAGGGTGTTGTTCGGTTTCCATGTGAATGTGGGCTTTCCATTGTCTTTGTCACTTTTGAAGACCAGCCTTAGACCATGGTGATCTGATAGGATGCAGGGGATTATTTCAATTATTTTTTATCTGTTGAGGCCTGTCTTGTGCCCAATTATGTGGTCTATTTTGGAGAAGGTACCATGAGTTGCTGAGAAAAAGGTATATTCTTTTGCTTTAGGGTGAAATGTTCTATAGATATCTGTTAAGTACATTTGGTTCATAACTTCTGTTAGTTTCACTGTATCTCTATTTAGTTTCTGTTTCCATGATCTATCCATTGCTGAGAGTGGGGTGTTGAAGTCTCCCACTATGATTGTGTGAGGTGCAATGTGTGTTTTGAGCTTTAGTAAGGTTTCTTTTATGAAAGTGGGTGGTCTTGTATTTGGCGCATAGATATTCAGAATTGAGAGTTCATGTTGGTTGACTTTTCCTTTGACAAGTATGAAATGTCCTTCCTTATCCTTTTTGATACCTTTAAGTTGAAAGTCAATTTTATTCGATATTACAATGGCTACTCCCGCTTGTTTCTTAGGGCTATTTGCTTGAAAAATTGTTTTCCAACCTTTTACTCTAAGGTAGTGTCTGTCTTTGTCGCTGAGGTGGGTTTCCTGTAAGCAGCAAAAAGCTGGGTCGTGTTTGCATATCCAGTCCATTAGCCTATGCCTTTTTATTGGGGAATTGAGTCCATTGATGTTAAGAGATATTACGGAGAGGGTGTTGTTGCTTCCTGTCATTTTTGCTAATAGTGGAGACATCATTTGTGTGGTCATCTTCTTTTGGGGTTGATGGAAAAGGATTATTTTCTTGCTCTTTCTAGGGTATGATTGCCCTCCTTGTATTGGAGCTTTCCTACTATTATCCTTTGTAGTGTTGGATTTGTGGGGAGATACTGTGTAAATTCAGTTTTGTCATGGAATATCTTGGTTTCTCCATCTATGGTAATTGAGATTTTTGCTGGGTAAAGTAGCCTGGGCTGCCATTTATGTTCTCTTAGGGTCTGTATGATATTTGTCCAGGATCTTCTGACTTTTATAGTATCTTGTGAGAAGTCAGGTGTAATTCTGATAGGTTTGCCTTTAGATGTTACTTGGCCTTTTTCCCTTACTGCTTTTAAAATTCTTTCTTTGTTTTGTTCATTTTTTGTCTTGATTATTTTGTGACGGAAGGTATTTATTTTTTGATCTAGTCTGTTTGGCGTTCTGTAGGCTTCTTGTGTGATTATGGGCATCTCATTCCTTAGGTTAGGGAAGTTTTCCTCAATAATTTTGTTGAAGATATTTACTGGCCCTTTAATTTGGGAATCTTCACTCTCATCTATACGTATTATCCTTAGGTTTGGTCTTCTCATTGCGTCCTGGATTTCCTGGATGTTTTGGATTAAGAACTTTTTGCATTTTGTGTTTTCTTTGACAGTTGTGCCAATATTTTCTAAGGTATCTTCTGCACCTGAGATTCTTTCTTTTATCTCTTGTATTCTGTTGGTGATGCTTGTGTCTATGACTCCTGATTTCTTTTTTAGGTTTTCTATCTCCAGGGTTGCCTCCCTTTGTAATTTCTTTATTGTTTCTACTTCCATTTTTATGTCCTGGATGGTTTTGTTCATTTCCTTCATCTGTTTGTTTGTGTTTTCTTGTAATTCTTTAAAGGATTTTTGTGTTTCTTTAAGGACTTCATCCTGTTTTCCTGTGTTCTCCTCAAGTTTTTTGATAGTGTTATTTATGTCCTTCTTAAAGTCCTCTATCATCATCATTATAAGTGATTTTAGATCTGGTTCTTGCTTTCCTGGTGATATGGGGAGTTCAGGACTTTCTAATGTGGGAGAACTAGGTTCTGATGATGGCAAGTACCTTGGGTTGCTGGTGCTTCTGTTCTTGCACTTGCCTTTTGCCATCTGGATCACCTTTATGCTATCTGTTCTGTCTCTGACTGGGGCCTGTCTTTCCTATTATCTAGGTTGTGTCAGAATTGTTTGGGATGGGTTTTGCTGCTGGGGTTAGAGCTGAGGCCCAAGATCTGCTCTGTACTCAGGTGGAAACCGGAAGGGGTCCGAGCTCTGGGTCAGGAGTGGATTCCTGGGTCCCAGTGGGTCCCGGTTGCTCCCTGATTGGGGCAAGTATTGCTGCTTCCTAGCCTAAGATACTGCTTCAGTTAGAGCTCCTGGAAGCCCCGCTTCCTCTTGGTTCTGTGAGATTGGGTGCAGAGCTGATTCCCAGAATTTGTTGAGTGCTCGGGCCCAGACCGGAAGGAACTCGTGCTCTGGGTCAAGAGTGAATTCCTGGGTCCCAGTGGGTTCAGGTTGCTCCCTCTTTGGGGCAAGTGCTGCTTTTTCCTTACCTGGGATGCTGCCTGAGTTCAAGTTCCTGGGAGTCCCTTTTTCTCTCGGTTTTCTGGGGTTGGGTACAGAGCTGCCGCCTGTGACCTCCTCTATGCTAGGGCCCAGACCGGATGTCCTGGTCTTCCTTCTTCCTAATTCTAATTTTTGAACTGAATTATATAGACTTTTAAGCACCATACTTATATCTTCTGATTTATACCCTGCCTTTCCTGATTGATTTGTATTAGTGTAAAATTTAGGGGCTCCAGAAGTTGTTCTTTTATCTCTTATTATATATTTTATTTATATTTCAAATGTTATCCCCTCTTCCGGTTTCCCCTTGGAACCCCGCTATCCTATTCCCTCTCCCCCTGCGACTGTGAGGGTGCTCCTCCACACACCTACCCACTCCTGCCTCCCCACACTGGCATTCCCCTATGCTGAGGCATCGAGCTTTCATAGGACCAAGAACCCCTTCTCCAATTGATGCCAAACAAGTCCAACCTCTGCTACATATGTGACTGAACCCATGGGTCCTTCCATGTGTTTCTTTGGTTGGTGGTTTAGTCCCTAGGAACTGTGGTTGGTTGATATTGTTGTTCTTCCTATGGGATTGCAAACCCTTTCACCTCCTTCAGTCCTTTCTCTAATTCTTTCATTGGGAACGCCATGCTCAGACCAATGGTTGGCTGTGAGCACCCACCTCTATATTTGTCAGGCTCTGATAGAGCCTCTAAGGAGACAACTATATCAGGCTCCTGTCACCAAGCACTTTTGGCATCCATAATAGTGTCTGGGTTTGGTGACTGTTTATGGGATGGATCTCCAGGTGAAGCAGTCTCTGGTCTCTGCCTCCACACTTTGTCTCCATATTTTCTCCCTTGAGAATTTTGTTCCTCCTTTTAAGAAGGACTGAAGCATCCACACTTTGGTGGTCTTTCTTCTTGAGCTTCATGTGGTCTGTGTATTGTATCTTGGGTATTCTGAGTTTTGGGGTGAATATCCACTTATCAGTGAGTGGGTACCATGTGTGTTCTTTTCTGTTTGGTTTACCTGACTCAGGATATTTTCTAGATCCATCCATTTGCCTAAGAATTTCATGAAATCATTGATTTTAATAGTTGAGTAGTACTCCATTGTGTAAATATACCACAATTTCTGTATCCATTCCTCTGTTAAATGACATCTGGGTTTTTTCCAGAATCTGCTATTATAAATAAGGCTGCTATAAACATAGTGGAGCATGTGTCCTTGTTATATGTTGGAGCATCTTCTGGGTATATGCCCAAGAGTGGTATAGCTGGGTCCTCAGGTAATACTACGTCTAAATTTCTGAAGAACTGTCAGACTGATTTCCAGAGTGGATGTACCAGCTTGCAATCCCACCAACAATGGAGAAGTGTTCCTCTTTCTTTACATCCTGGCCAGCATCTGCTGTCACCTAAGTTTTTGATCTTAGCCATTCTGACTGGTGTGAGGTGGAATCTCAGGGTTGTTTGGATTTACATTTCCCTGATGACTAAGGATGTTGAACATTTCTTTAGGTGCCTCTTGGCCATTTGAATTTCCTCAATTGAAATTTCTTTGTTTAGCTCTGTATCCCACTTTTTAACGGGGATATATGATTCTCTGGAGTCTAACTTCTTTGTATATATTGGATATTAGCCATCTATTGAATGTAGGATTGGTAAAGATCTTTTCCCAATCTGTTGATTGCCGTTTTGTCCTATTGACAGTGTCCTTTGCCTTACAGAAGCTTTGCAATTTTATGAGGTCCCATTTGTCTATTGTTGATCTTAGAGCATAAGCCATTGGTGTTCTGTTCAGGAAATATTCCCCTGTGCCCATGTGTTTGAGGCTCTTTCCCACTTTCTCTTCTATTAGTTTCAGTGTACCTGGTTTTATGTGGAGGTCCTTTATCCACTTGGACTTGAGCTTTGTACAAGGAGATAAGACTGGATCCATTTGCATTCTTCTACATGCTGACCTCCAGTTGAGCCAGCACCATTTGTTGAAAATGCTGTCCTTTTTCCACTGGATGGTTTTAGCTCCTTTGTCAAAGATCAAGTGACCATAGGTGTGTGGGTTCATTTCTGGATCTTCAGTTCTATTCCATTGATCTACCTGCCTGTCATTGTACCAATATTATATAGTTTTTAATCACTATTGCTCTGTAGTACAGCTTGAGGTCAGGGACAGTGATTCCTCCAGATGCTCTTTTATTGTTGAGAATAGGTTTTATTCCAAATGAATTTGAGAATTTTTCTTTCTAACTCTATGAAGAATTGAGTTGGAATTTTGTTGGGGATTGCACTGAATCTATAGATTACTTTTGGAAAGATGGCCAATTTTACTATATTAATCCTGCCAGTCCATGAGCATGGGAGATGTTTCCATCTTTGGAGATCTTTTTTGATTTCTTCCTTCAGAGACTTGAAGTTCTTATCATATAGATCTTTAACTTGCTTAGTTAGAGTCACATCAATATATTTTATATTGTTTGTGACTATTGTGAAGGTTGTTGTTTCCCTAATTTCTTTCTCAGCCTGTTTATCCTTTGAATATAGGAAGATTTATTTGAGTTAATTTTATATTCAGCCATTTTGCTGAAGTTGTTTATCAGCTGTAGGAATTCTACATTCTATATTCTATATTCTAGTTGAATATAGGATTGTAACGGCCGTTTCTTTTGTAACGGCCGTCGGGTTCTGCTACTTTGTAAAGGCCGGCCGGTTCTCCTGCTCCGGTCCGCAGGCCAGGGTCTAGCAAGAGAGAGAGTGGGGACGGAGGAAGGGGAAAAAAGGGGCGAGAGACGCAAAAGATAGGTACAAGACAGAGTCCGGTGGCGTCTCTTCAAGTCTCTTCTTTATTCTCCTCTCTTCTTACTATATTCTCACTCCTTCAGTCTCCTGACACCTCTCACTTTCTCACTCCTTCCTCTACTTCCTACTTCCTACTACCTCCTACTACTCACTACCTCCTACTTTCTACCTCCTACTCCTCACTCCTCTTACTTTCTACCTCCTCAATAGAAAGGAAATCCTGGGTATTTATACCCTTTACCACATGACTTGTCCTCGTGGACAATCTCAACTGAAGCCACTACGTCACGTGTCTTGTAGCCATGGATACCAGGAGCACCTGGCAGCTGGGGGCACTAAACAGTGTAACAAGATGTTTATCAGAGTGCGCTCAGCTATTGCAGGCTGTTGAAACAAGTCTCTTGTCAGGGTATATGGCTCAAGATGGCTGTAAAGATGATAGCCACTTTCGGCTAAGAGTCGGCTCCC